>NW_009258126.1:722762-1000746 GCF_000149755.1 Phytophthora sojae | reverse complement strand
ACCTGGTGCTGGACCGCGTGCGCAAGCTGGCGGACGCGTGCACGGGCCTGCAGGGCTTCATGGTGTTCAACGCCGTGGGCGGCGGCACCGGCTCCGGACTGGGCTCGCTGCTGCTGGAGCGCCTGTCGGTGGACTACGGCCGCAAGAGCAAGCTGGGCTTCACGATCTACCCGTCGCCGCTGGTGTCGTCGGCCGTGGTGGAGCCGTACAACTCGGTGCTGTCGACGCACGCGCTGCTGGAGCATACGGACGTGGCCATCATGCTGGACAACGAGGCCATCTACGACATCTGCCGCCGCTCGCTGGACATTGAGCGCCCGACGTACACGAACCTGAACCGCCTGATCGCGCAGGTGATCTCGTCGCTGACGACGTCGCTGCGCTTCGACGGCTCGCTGAACGTGGACATCACCGAGTTCCAGACGAACCTGGTGCCGTACCCGCGCATCCACTTCATGCTGAGCTCGTACGCGCCCGTGATCTCGGCCGAAAAGGCGTACCACGAGCAGCTGTCGGTGGCCGAGATCACCAACAGCGCGTTCGAGCCGACGTCGATGATGGCCAAGTGCGACCCGCGCCACGGCAAGTACATGGCGACGTGCCTCATGTACCGCGGCGACGTGGTGCCGAAGGACGTGAACGCGGCCGTGGCGACGATCAAGACGAAGCGCACGATCCAGTTCGTGGACTGGTGCCCGACGGGCTTCAAGTGCGGCATCAACTACCAGCCGCCGTCGGTGGTGCCGGGCGGCGACCTGGCCCGTGTGCAGCGCGCCGTGGCCATGATCTCGAACACGAGCGCGATCGCGGAGGTGTTCTCGCGCATCGACCACAAGTTCGACCTGATGTACGCGAAGCGCGCGTTCGTGCACTGGTTCGTGGGCGAGGGCATGGAGGAGGGCGAGTTCTCGGAGGCTCGCGAGGACCTGGCCGCGCTCGAGAAGGACTACGAGGAGGTGTCGGCTGAGACCGCCGAGGGCGAGGGCGAGGACGAGGAGTTCGGCGAGGAGTACTAGATTAAGCGTAAGGTATTGACGACAATCGATCGCTAATATATTGGCGTAGCTGGATGAACGCTGGTCGATTGCCATTATATTGACATAGCTGGATGTACACTGCCATCTCGTAACAGCCAGACAGGTTTCCACTTCAACTAGAGCTCTGTCTTGTGATTGGCAGCTTTAATCCTTCAGAGCAGCATATCATTGGTCGAAAATGTTTGATCATCAACGCTATAGAAGTGCAGCGGCTGAGTGGCGGCGGGATGTCATTCGGCATTGACACGAGTGCGATGCCGGCGGAACCGGAGCACGAAGACGCCGCACGTGTCGATGCCGGCGGTGCAATCGCCAGTCGATTGGTGAAGAAGGTCAAGATCTCTTCGGATGTGGCGGACGGCGACAGTAGCCCGCGTGCTCGTCTGGAGCACCCGCTGGGCGTGAAGCCCATTGGCAACTACTTCGAGGACGCGGTGAACGGCATCGTGGAGTGCCGTGCGTCGGGTCTGGGTCGCCTTGCAATGCTGGAGGACAGCCAGCTGCTGTCACTGCTAAACTACTTCTCGGCCACGGACCTGGCCAAGCTGGCGGCCTGCAGCCGCGCCGGCTACGTGTACGGCACGCACGACGAGCTGTGGCGAGTGCTGGTGCTCGAAGAGATGCACGGAAACTTCGAGCCGAAGCCAACGTGGAAAGCCACGTATCTGAAGACCAAGTACGGAGACAAGACGAAGGTCGGGGAGCCTATTCGGGTGCAGGGCGTGTACTCCGACCTGTTGTTCCAGTCGTTCTACTGCGCGGTAGCACCGATTGAAGACGCGTGGCTAGCGGTGGAGAACATCGAACGTCGCAGCGCCAAGGACATGACGGTTGCCGATTTTAAGAGGGATTTTGAAGGACCCAATGTGCCTGTGATTATTACGGACGCTATCGACGACTGGGCCGCGATGGACAAGTGGACAGATGAGTACTTGGGCGAAGTCTGCAAGGGCAAGACGTTTTACACCGGTGGGTTCCAGTTCGCTATGGATAAATATTTCAAGTATTCGCGCACTTTGCTGGACGATCAGCCGCTGTTCGTGTTCGACAAGGAGTTTGCTGCGAAGGTGCCCCAGCTGGCTGCGGACTACACTGTGCCTGAGTACTTCCAGGAGGACTACTTCTCTCTTCTTGGGGAAGACAAACGACCGGACTATCGCTGGCTCATCATCGGCCCCAAGAAGTCAGGCTCCAGCTTCCACATCGACCCGAACGCTACGAACGCCTGGAACGGCGTGATCCGTGGCTCCAAGAAGTGGATCATGTTCCCTCCTGGCCAAGTGCCTCCTGGAATCCACCCCAGCGAGGACGGCAGCGAGGTCTCCTCGCCCGTGTCGCTCATGGAGTGGTTTGTTACCTTCTACAAACAAGTGCAGAAACTACCATCTCACCTGAAGCCGCTGGAGGGCATCTGCCGCGAAGGCGAGACCATGTTCGTGCCCCACGGCTGGTGGCACACGGTGCTCAACCTCGACGAGTGCATCGCTATGACTCAGAACTTCGTGAGCTCCGGCAACGTGAAGAGCGTGCTGGAGTTCCTGACGGAGAAGCCGGAGCAGGTTTCCGGCTGCCCGATAGAGCAGCGCCCCAAGCTCGGCGGCATGTTCCGTGACGTGATGGCCAAGAACGCTCCGGAGCTGTACGCCAAGGTGGACAAGGAGCTGAAGGAGGATTACGAACGCAAGCACCGGAAAACCAAGTGGGAGATGCTTATTTCCGGAGAGGACTCGTCTCCGGCTTCCTCCAGTGACCCTGCAGCAGCAACCAGCAGCGGCAGCGCCAGCACCTTCGGCTTCGGCTTCAACTTTGACTAAAAAGGGCAACAAACGGTTGCAAATGCACTATTTTCGATAAAAGCTTACAATATTTTTGAGATTTAGTCCCGGTCTTTTCATTGGTTGAAAACAAAATGCAAGTCAGCGCATTGAAAGACGTGCGCCATAGTCAACGCTAGTGCACCGCGACGCTAGAAGCTCGTTCGCGCGGCGCCTCCATTGCGGCCTTACAGCCCCATCCAGAGTGAGTGAAGCCTCTATAGACATAGTGGAGGCAACAGACAACGACCATGGCGTCCGCCGACTGCCTGGACGCGTGGGACGACTGCTTTAACTTCTTCAATGGCAAGAGTCCGTACCACACGACGAGACACACGAAGCTGTCGTACTTCACGAGGAACCAGCGCGTCGGCTGGAAGCTCACGTGCGCGCTAGCAATGTACGCACCGCTAATTATGCATTTGCCTCAAGAAATAATGTCCCTGGGGTGATTCTGTTGACCTAATTCTCTTGGTTTGATTTGCCAGATTTATCTGCTGCGTCTTCTTCCAGAGTTTGTTGCTGGCGTGGGAGGGGTTCTTCGCTGATGGCCGCGAGAAAATACCGCCGCTGATGTTGTTTGGACCGATGTCGGCGTTATATTCGGTGATCGCGATGTGGGTAAGGAACAGGGATTATCGACCAGTATGCCTGTTTATTATCTTGACTTTTGACGGTTTGTGCTGTGTCTGCGGTGATCCAGATTGCGGCTGTTCACTTGTACCAACCGACGTTTAATGGACCTCGCATTCTGCTGCACTATCGACGACCGTCCGCATGCTCCTGGGAGATCCTTGACTGGGTGTTCTTCGAGGGCTCTACTACCTCTACCGTCGTGTCGTTCGTTTTCTTCTGGTACGTTGATACCTGAATGCTGTTAGTGTCATGATGTCTGCACCAGACACTAACGTCTCTATTCTCTTTCACGGCTATTGCCAGGGTGGTGACGATGCCGTACTCGGACATCTCGCTGCCGGGGCTGCACGTGTTCGGCGCAGTGGTGCAGCTCGTGATCGTGGGCGTGGACTTCTACTTCACGGCGCCGCTGTTCAAGGCCAACCACGTGTTCTTGGTGCTCATGTGGCCGGTCTTCTGGATCTTCATCCAGTACCTGTGGGTCATCAGCAGCCACCAGCCGACCAACGACCTGTTCAACTTCCACTCGACGGCGTCGCCCGTGTCCACGTTCATGCTCTTCCTCGGAACGGTGATCGTGTTCTACGTATTGCTCTGGCTCTCCCGGCACCTGCAGCGCTCCTCCGACAAGGCTGCAGAGGCTGTCGCTGACACGGGCGGCATGGACTCGGACGAAAGCTCGAGCTGCCTCACTCCGACGTGCGAGGACCCCAGGACGGCCCCGTTCGAGCTGGTCGTCGAGTCGTCCGTGGACAACCGGTCGCCCTACGACTCCAAAGCCTTCAGCGACGACTTCCATCCGAAACGATGAGGAGGAGCCATGCAGTCCGATATGAATGTATCCATTACTACAGAGAAGTTGAGATGCTGTTCACCACGTTGCCATCATTCCCGGGGTAGTCGCGAAAAAATGACGTGCGTACTTAGCGAAGGGACGAAATTGTACCGCGTTTGCGGTACCGCGCTCAACGTTCCCGCGCTAAGTACGAGCAAATAAATAAGGACTTCCCGACAGTTTTCAAGCGGCGGCCGGCTGACCAGGCACGGCCACTTGCGTCATCTCCCTCGGAGGCTCTGCGTGCGTCGTGCGGCTGCGGGGCGATGGCCAACGGAATGGTGCGCGAGGTGGACCGCGCGATCGGCGCGCTGTCCACGCTGGTGCTGGGCGTGGGGCTGCTCGTGGTAGGGGCGGACGCGATCTTGAGCTGCTGGATATTCTCGAGCATGTTGTCAATTTATTTATTTATTTTATTATTATTTGTGTTATTCTGTAGCTGCGGGAGCTGTACCGAGGCTTGCGCGACAACCAGGGCAAGTGGGAGCGCTGCGACCTGGATGGCGGTGGCAAGGACGTCTACTTCCAGTGCGTGTGGGGCGGCATTTGGTTGAGCGATTAGCGATTGACAGGGCTGACGACTGGCGGTTGGATGGTTGGCGCCTTTTCTTTCTCTCTCTCGTGACGTCGCAGGAAGAAGTATGGTATGCCCAAGTTGCCGCTGTTCCAGCACCGAGGAGGCTGCGACTGCGGATCGCTACGGTGCGGATTGGGTTTTCGGTGGTCAACAGGCGGTTGAAGAGCAAGATACTTATTGGCGACTGAATGAATGCGGACAGGTTTATGGTGCTCGCGCCCAAGCGCGTGGAGGCGTTCGATGACAGCAACACGTTCTCGTGCAAGAAGGGCAGGTTCCCGTTCCTGGTGGGTGAAGGAGAGTTAGAGATTCGACCGGCGGAAGGAGAGGAAGCTGACGGAAGATGCAATTGGTGGTGGTGGTTGCTGCGAGTAGATTGTCCCGACGTCCTGCTTCGAGATGATGGAGACGTCGGACGTGTCGCTGTACGAGTCGCAGTCCACGTCATGCCAGCACGTCTTCTGCGCCAAATGCGGTAGGTTCTGCTTCGTCAACAGTAGGACGGTTGTTCTGCAGCTTCAAGAATTGGGTGTGGAAACTGATCTGGGCTTGTGTTACTGCTGGTGATGGCTACAGGTATTCACATCTTCCAGTTCGACCACACGCAGCCAGACTGCGTCGCAGTCAACGTGTACTGCGTGGAGGACGAGAACTTCGAGGACATGAAGGTGGGAGTCGAGCTGTGTGCAGTGGCTGCTTGGCCTGCCTTTTTGTAGTTTGGATACGGCTGACTCAATTTGATGTTGTCCTGCACTTATCTGGCCATACAGATCGTATTTATTCCGCGGGTCTCGCGGCCGCTGTTCGGCCGGGCTAACCGACTGCCGTTGCCGTCGGAGCAGCCTTACCGACGTCCGCTGCAGTCACAGGCATTCGATACCGTCCGAGAAGACAGCGAAGAGTCGACAATGTACGCGGCGGTGCCTGGATTCGGTGTACTTTGATATGTGAAGCTGATGCTGACTCATTTACGCTTGCGATTGAAGTGCGTTCCAGAAGCAGCTGATGATGTGGGCGCGGATGGACAACCACGAGAAGTACCGGGAACCGCCCTCGGAGGACACGCAGTCCTCTACCAGCTCTACAAGCCACAACGGACGCTTCTCGGTGCGTGGGTTCGTTCATTCACAGCTATCTGACTGGCAGCAAAGTTAACGTCTCTGTGTTGATCTCGTAGTTTGCGTCGGAAGACTCGACGACCGTGACAAAAGATCAGTTGGAGTTCTACCTAAAGGTGCGTAGTGTACGCAAAGCTCTTGTGTGCGAGTGAGACCAACTGACAGTGCATTTATGTTGCAGCGTCACTTGGATGACCCTCCGCAGGAAGAGTTCCGCGTGTAGTTGAAGTCCAATATTCCTTCCCAGCCGACTCTTGCTGCTGATGACAACAGCGTGCAAGGAAGGTCTCGATATTTCCTGGTGTCGCCAGGTGCTAGTTCCCCTCCCTCCTTCCGTCCTCTGCCGACGCTGCGCTTGAAGCAGTGCCAGCAAGCGGGTTTTGCAGTTAGTTTGCGAGCATTTAGGTCTCAAAAAAGTCAAATGTAAAAAATAGTACAGCCAAAACTGACTCACCCTCAATAATTTCCCGGCCATCCTTAATAAGGAGTCGAACGAGGGGCTACAATTTCGACGTCAGTTTGGCAATTGGCGGGCGAACATGACGCGGGACAAGAAGCACCTGCAGCCCAACTACTACGAGGTGCTGGGCGTGGAGCGCTCGGCGTCCACGGACGACATTAAGGCCGCCTACCGCAAGCTCGGTGCGTCCCCAACGTCACCCTTAATAACCGCCCTCTTCCTCACCCCACTAATTAAAACGCAGTGCTGGAACACCACCCGGATCGCTACCACGCCAAGTCCAGGGGCTCCGCTAGACGAAAGGATGGCAAGGTACAGTGATATCTAAAGTATTGCAGTTACTATTGCAATAGGGTGGCTAATTCTCAGCTTGTGGCTGCGCTTAGGATGCCGAGATTCTGCGGATTAATGCTGCCTACGACCTGCTGAGCGACAGTTCGGCCCGTGTCAAGTACGACCTCGAGATGTTCGGGGTCTCCGCCGCCCCCGACCACAACGACCGGGTGGTGGTGGGCGCCGGCAACTACAAGCCCATGAGCTCCGAGGACGTGCACGAGATGTTCGGCGGACTGAACGAGTACGAGCGCTTCACGACGGCGCAGTACCACCGACAGCGCTCGCACATCGCGCCCGCGGCCATCGGCAGGAGAGCCACCAACCTCGCGGAGAGGAAGCAGTTCCGTGCTGCCAAGTCCAAGCTGCCCACGCAGGGCGCGACCATGGCGTGGCTCGCGTTCCCTGTGATGCTGGTGGCGCTTTGGGGCGTCAACTTGAGCAACATCAAGAACCAGTCGAAGAAGCGCTGATTTCATTATACGAACGAAAGGGGGAGGAAGATAATAGAGCGATTGAAGACTCTGGAGTAAGTTCCGTGGTTTGTGTGAACACTGCACAATTTGTAGATGATACCCCGCATCAGACGTCATATTTGCCTCCACTGGTTGAGCAAGGCAAGTTGATGGAGGACTGTATCGACAGTTTTCTATTAATCCTTGAGCAACCAGGACAAGTACGGGTAAACAGCATGCAGCTACCAAGAGAATCGTCATTAGTGGTGATGATGAAATCTTCTTTAGGATTTTACAATTTAATGGCTTTCATAGTACAGTAGTCCAAATAAAATCTCTTCAACTACATATTTGCCTCCACTGGGCGGCAGAGCCCTTATGCCAACCACTTTGTGCATTTGCAGGACAGCACACTTGCGTTACAGTAGTTGTCCGGTGTAATCCAGCAAAGCGTTATCACATTTTGTTTATGCGTGCAAGTTTATGGCCACTGCTCCCTGGCTAATCAGAGCTCTGAGTCACTTTTCGATTTTCTCTTTCGGCCAAGCATGATCCGCGGCAAGCATCTCCGGCCCAACTACTACGACATACTGGGCGTGGACCGCTCAGCGTCCAGAGACGACATCAAGGCTGCCTACCGCAAACTCGGTGCGACTGGAACATGAAGACAGTATTTTTTTTCTTGGAGGCTGACAGTATTGATCTCGTAGTTCAGGAGCACCACCCAGACCGACAGCGCTCCAGGCCCAGAGCTCTATCACGACGAAGCATGGGAGAGGTATGTTCCTATAGTTGCTCTGTCTGAGCAAGTTTGATTGACTATTTCACACTTAGGATGCAGTGATTCTCCGCATCAACGCTGCCTATGACACGCTGTGCAACGACAACGCTCGAATCAAGTACGACATGGACATGTTTGGCGTGTCTGCAGCTCCGGGTCATAATGACCGTGTGATGGTGGGCGCTGGACACTACAAGCCGATAAGCTCGGAAGACGTGCACGAGATGTTTGGAGGGCTCAACGAGTACGAGCGATTCACGACGGCTCAGTATCATCGCCAGCGCTCGCACATCGCGCCTGCAGCTATTGGGCGACGCGCTACCAACTTCGCCGAGCGGAAGCAGTTCCGTGCCGCTAGCGTGAAGCTCCCGACACAGTCCGCTACCATGGCGTGGCTCGCGTTTCCTGTGGCACAGGTGGCCCTCTGGGGTCTCAACCTGAAAAGCAATCGCAATCAATCCAAGAAGTGCTGACGGAATAAACACTCTGCAACGAAGGGGACAGTAGAGTGGCAGCACCACTTTGTCTTCTCTTATGGTGATATCGCTGGTGCAGAACCATGGGCGATGCGTCTTACTTACGCTTCCGCGAGGTCGGCGGACAGATCCATCATGCGCCGTTGCAAAGCTGCGATCTCCTCACTCAGCTCATTGGAATCCAGCGCGTAATTCTCGTCTGGTAAAAGTCAGCACAACAATACATATCAACGTTCTGCACTTTGCAATTAAGACGATCAAACAGGACTCACCATAGCGTAGCACTTGCCGCTCTTGTGCCGTGAGGCCTCTTCCGTAGAGAATGACCTCGAGCTTTTGTAGATGTCGTTTCAGACCCGCTAGATCTCGAGTGAAGCCTTCCATCTCCATTGCTCGTCGCTTATCCAAACTTTGGTATCGACTTCTCAGCTTTGTCAACCGCACCTGCAGATCCTGGATTCGTTTCGTGCATGCTTCCTGCATGGCTGCATATTGCTCCTTCAAAATGTGCAGATCCCGCTCTCGAGAGAGGGCCTGGTTCCTGAACTCGAGCACGGTCTGGTTGCCTTCTTCGCGAACAACTTCCCGAAGAGCTTGAGTCTCCTCGCGCACCTTCTCCGTCATCTTGATCTTCTCTGTCACCAGAGTTTCGCACTTTTGCTTCACCTGGAAGATCTCCTCGTGTGCAAGGCGCTCAGTCTCCTGAGACTTGTGTCGCAATACCAAGTAATCCTTGGTGGTTTGTGTTAAAACTCGCTTTGTCTTCTCCACTTGCTGCTCCAACAGACTGCTTTTCTCCTCAAGTTGCTGCTGATTCAGCAACATTGTAGCCTTCTCCTGCGCAAACCCATCCAGCAGAGCCTAAGGCAACAATGCAAGCAATCAGTTTGAGATGGCCAATTCGCCCACTGCATCGCTTCACAATCCCTACCTGAATACGCGTCTCGGTCAGTTCCTGGTGCGACTCGAGCTGCTTCTGCAGGTTCTCGATGGTCTTCGTCAGCGCCGCCGTCTGCTCATTGGGCATGTACACGGTCCGCAACACCTTACTAGGCAGAATGCCCTGATTAATGTTCTTGAGACTCGGTGCATTCCCTCTCACTACAAAAGACGACTGTTGCTGCTTCTTCTTCTTCCTCCTCTCCTGCATATCTTCCGAGCCAATGTGCATCGTAGACGGGTACGGGTACGTCGTAGGTGTCGGTGCTCGTCCGGAAGGGTACGTCGTCCTTGTTCCAGGTCGACAGTCTCTGAAGAACGTCACCTGCTCTGTAATGGGCTGCGTGAGCGCCAGTAAGTGCTGAATCTTCTGTCGGTCGTCCTGCTCCTGGAGCTTCAGCGTCTTGTTCTCCGCCTGGAGGTCGATTAGCTCTGCTTTCACCTGGAATAAGGCGGCATTTGCTTTCTTTAAAGACTCTTCCAAGTCTGCAATCTGTCATAAAGTAGCCATAATTCCGTCAGCAAACCATTCCAAGCTGCCAAAGTCTCAAATAACAATTCCCACCTCCTCATCCTTAGTTCTAAGCTCCCATTTGAGACGGTGAGCCTCCTCCTTGGACACCTATAGCAACGATGGTATAATATTTAGTTAGATTAACCTTTATTTCAATTAGACCATGGAATTACCCATGCGCACCTCGATTTGTGCCAAGTGCGCCAGCGTTTGCTCCCGTTCGGCGTGGAATTGCTCGCACCGCTGGCGGTAGAACGCGAGCAGCTCCGTTGCATTTTTGCCGCCCTGCTCTTCCAGCCTCTGCTCGTCCACGGAGCTGTGGCTGTGCACGGAGAAGCCATGCCGAGGAGACCCGAAGGACAGCAACGCCTCCTCCTGGGTCATGGCGTTGGCGGTTGGAATTTGTGTTTCGGGACCAAAACTGATAAAACGACGGAGCAAATTATAGTCCCGGGGCTCAATTAGCAAAACATAGTTTTCGGAAAATAAAAAAAAAGTTTCCGATACTTTCGGAAGATTGCTTTCGTTTTTTTTTCATGTTACCGGAATGCCGCTTGCCTAACCGGTAGGTATATATTCTCGCTGCAGAGCAACCCGTGTGAAGTAAGTTGGCTCCCTTCGAGCTAAGACAGAGATCCGATTCGGTGTCACCCAGCACACACCCCGCCGCGAACATCTGCGCCAGCATGTCAACAACAAGCGCGACGTTCGCATCAAGAAGGAAATTGCAAACGCTCTGCGAATACGGCATTACTAAAGTTGAGAAATGGTTCGAAACGGGGTGGCTGAATCTGACAGGGCAGCTTAACGATTGCAGGTTGGCCACCAGCCTCACGTGCAAGTTCCTGCCAGGAGTGGTACCATCCGAACGACGTGGTCAGACCTGCAAGCGAACGCTTGTCATGGCGAGAGCAACTCGCTCAAAGCCAAGCCGTTAGCTCAAAGCTAGCGGAGCGGAGCAGGATGGGGCCCGAACGCAGCGCAAGTTACTCGGCCCCGCCGCAATCGACAAACCGACTCTCGTTTAGCTAAGCGGAGCGGTATCGGTGCAACTTCAAATGCTATTGATCAGCCCCGACCGGGCCAAGAAGACCCACGGCCTGATGACGGCGGTCGCAGGGAGAAGTATCTTGGCCAGAGCAAATTGGTTGAGGCTCGACCGGTCATGGCATCATATGCAGTGAGGCAAAGCAGATCGATCGGTGCCCCACGTGCAGGAACAACTCGATCGTGACCGTATCATAAACTTCTTAGGCGTTCCGCTCGAGCGCAAACGCAAAGCGTCCTCCGCGTGCGACAACGAAAGCGACACTTTGCGTCCTCCTTTCCTCTTTCCTTTCGGTTGGGCCCCGCTGCGCTGTCGGTGGGGCCTTCCAACACAACGCACGACGTCCTTCAGCGCCAAAGCAGCCCGTTACCGTTCGCCCAGCTGGCGGCGACAAGCGCCATGCTGTGCATCGAGTCTCTGCACCAGCAAGTCCTGTCCAAAAGAGCGGGCGCTTGCATACAGTACAAACATGCTGAGTGGCGACTGCCCTAAACGCGACACGAGACCTCCCCACGGTGGATTCTGCACACCGTGCGCTCACTCCTCAATCGGCAGGCGTCGACGCACAGGCAGAGCCCTCGCTGTCGTTTATCCCGACAGGGATCCGTTAAGTAACACGTAGTAATATGAAGGTGCTGGCGCCCACGCACATGGCGGCGCGCGTGGCGGTGGCCGCCCTGCCGCTGCTGGCGACCGCGACGGACCCGGACGCGACCAACTCGAGCTCGGGCTCGACCATCATCTACATCGTCATCGCCGTGATCGTCGTGCTCTTCGGCATCGTGGCCTTCTTCGTGTATAAGCGCAACCAGAACCGCCGCAAGCGCAGCGACGGCCACGGGGGCTACGGCCTCCCGTCGACCACGGCCCGCACGGCTATCAGCCGCGGCACGTCACACGGCGGCAACACGGTGTTCGAGCGGCGCATGGACTCCACAGGGTACAGCAGCCACCACAGCAAGGACAAGAAGGCCTCGCACAACCACCAGCACCAACAGCAACGGGTAGAGCGCCCTCCCCAGTGGCCGGCCAACGGGGCCCCCACCTACACCCGGCAGCAGCAGCAGTCGCAGCACGAGTACCAGCCGCGCTACGACTCGCAGTACGAGAGTAGCAACGGCCTGCAGCAGTCGTTCCCGCCGCCGCCCCCGCCCGAGGTGCCGATGCTGGAGCCGCACGAGGACCACCACCACCAAGGCCCCGGCCTCTCCATGTTGGAGCTGCAGCAGAGCCAGGTGGCCATGCCTACCAGCAGCGTGGAGGGCGTGCACCGACGACAGACGGACCCGGCCGTCATCGCCCGCACGCAGGAGATGGCTGAGAAGGTCATGGCCGAGCTGGACGAGGACCCCGAGTTCGAGCAGAGCTGGATCCCGTACGAGTCGCTCTACTTCACGCGGGCCATCTCCAAGGGCGCCTTCGGAGAGGTGTGGCTGGCCCAGCTCGAGAACACGCAGGTGGCGGTCAAGAAGATCCTGGACGAGAAGAAGCACGACGTCAAGGAGATCGAGTGCTTCGGCGCCGAGATCAAGCTCATGGCGCTGCTCAAGCACCCCAAGATCGTGGGCTTCATCGGCGTCTCGTGGAGCAACACGCAGGACCTGTGCGCGGTGACGGAGTTCATGGCCAAGGGCGACCTGTACGGCTACCTGGAGCGCCGCAAGGGCAAGCTCAACTGGCCCGACCACAAGATGTGGCTGGCTGCGGACGTGGCCGAGGCGCTCGTGTACCTGCACTCGCTGTCGCCCAAGGTGATCCACCGCGACCTCAAGTCCAAGAACATCCTGCTGGACAGCAAGTACCGGGCCAAGCTGAGCGACTTCGGTATCAGCCGCAAGCGATCCGTGGAGGAGACGATGACGGCCGGTGTCGGCACCATCTACTGGACGGCGCCCGAGGTGCTCATGGGCAAGAAGTACACGGAGAAGGCCGACATCTACTCGTTCGGCATCGTCATGTCGGAGATGGACACGTGCGCCGTGCCCTACTCGGACAAGCGCGACGACTCGGGCAAGGTGCTGCAGGGCATGAAGATCATCCAGATGGTGATTCGCATGGCGCTTCGGCCGTCGTTCCGCAAGGACTGCCCCGAGCAGGTCAAGGCGCTCGCCGACCGCTGCCTGGACGCCAACCCGGACGCACGACCGGATGCGCCCGAGCTGCTCAACATCCTGCGCGACATCCAGGACGATTTGCAGCAGTAAAAGCGCTGGGAAGGGACGAAGGAGGAGATGGAGATCGAGAAGTAATCGCACGCGAAGGCAGGCACGAGCTGATGGTGCGTCGGTAGATTCGTTATGGCTAAGTGCCTGCCTGCGGGTATTTAATTGTTTGCTGATAATACACAAAGCTTGTGAAGGAAGCCTCACTCGAGCGTGGCGTATCCATCGATAACGCCGTTGACTATTTCGTCGCGAACTTTCTGCGGTGGATCAATCGTCCGTCGTATACTGTAGTTACAGTACCTGCGCCTTTGACACAGGCACGGCCGTAAGCCTGTCGTCCGATGTCGAGTCGAGGTGCGTGCGATCGTCCACTTTCGCGATGGCTTCGCTTGCAGCAGATGCTTCAACATCAGCAGCCCAAGCGCGCTGCTGGTCCTCCGGATGGCACTCAGTGTACTGTACCATCGGCGCCGCATGGTGTCGACTTTAGATTCACCACGAAGGTGTATGCTGTTCGCGTAGGTACATACCGTATATGAGATCTCCTACTTCAGAGAGATCTCCTAATTCATACCGTAGAAAACGTGCAAATCGAGCAGAATATGGCCATATTTTGCACGAAAGGGACTAAAAATGAACAAAAACTATGTACGACGCTACAACTTCAATAATCAGGGGTCTGAAGTAGGAGATCTCACATACGGTACGGTAACCTTTCCATTTCGGCGGAGCCCATCCAAAGCCGACAGCAACCGAGAGCTGCGATGCTTGCAAGGTGTCTTTGCATCCCCTCGATCCTAAGCAACATCGACACCGGTTCGCCCATCAGCGTCATGCTGAGGACGCCACGCTGGAGCTGGCCACGCTACGCAACCGCTCGCATAGAGCGGAGCGGAATCAGTCGACGACAGGCTTGACTCGAGCGGACCGGCCACACAACGCGCCAAAGCGGTTCAGCTGCATGAACACTGCGCTGCACCCTGTGGCAGGCGGCCGCCGAGGTGATCCTCTCGCCGATGGATTCTCGGCGGCGCTGTCGCCGCAGGGACCAAGGCCACAGTGGCACAGTTCTTCATCCACGCAAATTTTGTGTCATGGCTGGCCAGCGCGCTGGATGCTGCGACAGCAATGCGAGTCGCCATGGCATGCCAATGTCACGCTATTGTTGTCCGGGTGTCCGTGCTTGGAGTCGCTTTGCACTTCGCTAGTAGCGCCGTGTCTGTATTGCCTGGGGCCCTGCACCTGGTGTGTGCATGCTGGCGGCACCGTTACCACATGGCCGCGGCCAACAACCCGGCGAAGGGTGCGTGGTCGTTTTGGCGAAATTCCATCTAGCCGCCCAATCAGGCGCTGTGTCCCACTGCTTCCCATAAATATCTCCTTCCACCCGCCAATCTCAACCTCGAAACACTCCGCTCTCCCGCCGACAAAAGTAGTCAGTTCCCCCTTGGCGTCCGGAACTTTTTGTATTCGATTTCCCTATTCCTACGCGGCAAAAGCCGAGTCATTAGCGCTTCCGGCACGTCGGGCAGACGAAGTAAGCTTAGTGTGCATACCGTAGCTAGCTCCCCGGCCACCGCCTGCCCCGCTACGCCCCGACACGCCATGGGCCTCGTGGCGTTCCTCACATGCGGCGCGTGCGGTAGCCGCCGCAAGCGCGGCCACGAGAGCTTCCCGGAGACCATCACGATCCCCACGCCGGCCGCGCAGCCGCACAACGCGGCGCTGGCGCACCACCAGCCCTACGACATCCACGGCAGCACGCCGGCGGCGCGCAATACGCACGGCGAGGGCCGCAGCAGCTACGGCCACGAGGGACGGCGCGACCGGCGGCCGTCCAACCCGCAGCCGCGGGCCTCCAGCGCGCAGAACAGAGCCTCCAGCGGCCAGCAGCGGCCGCGCGGCAACTCGAGGCCCCAGCAGTACCAGCCGCAGCACCCGGAGCAGCGTCAGCAAGAGCGGCCGCGCCCCCAGCAGCAGCGCGCGCAACACGCGCGGCAAGACCGACCCGTGGTGCGCAATATCGAGCCCGTGGCGCCCGAAAAGGTACGCAGGAGCGGCGGGGGTGGTGGCTCGTCCGGCGGCGGCGGCGGCTCAGGCAACAACCGCGACTCGGAGATCACGGACAAGTCGCGCGAGGTGGCCAGCAAGGTGCTGGAGCAGTTCCAGGCCGACCCGACGCTCGGCCGCAGCCGCATCCCGTATTCGTCGCTGTACTTCACGCGCGTGCTGAGCAAGGGCGCGTTCGGCGAGGTGTGGCTGGCCCAGCTCGAGAACAGACAGGTGGCCGTCAAGCGCATCCTGAACGAGAAGAAGAACGACGAGAAGGAGATCGAGTGCTTCGGCGCCGAGATTAAACTCATGGCGTCCTTCTCGCACCCCAAGATCGTCGAGTTCGTCGGCGTATCGTGGAGCTCCATGCAGGACGTGTGCGCCGTGACCGAGTACATGGCCAAGGGCGACCTCTACGGCTTCCTCAAGCGCCGACAGGGCCAGCTCAACTGGCGCGACCACAAAATCTTTTTGGCCGAAGACGTGGCAGACGCGCTCGGATACTTGCACGGCTTGTCGCCCAAGGTGATCCACCGCGACCTCAAGTCGAAGAATATTCTGTTGGACGACGCGTTCCGCGCCAAGCTCAGTGACTTTGGTATCAGTCGCGAACGATCGGTGGAGGATACCATGACGGCGGGCGTGGGCACAATATACTGGACGGCCCCTGAAGTGCTCATGGGCAAGAAGTACACGGAGAAGGCGGATATTTTCTCGTTCGGAATCGTCATGTCGGAGCTCGACACGCACGCGGTGCCGTACTCGGACAAGCGCGACAACTCGGGCAAGAAGCTGCAGGGCATGAAGATCGTGCAGATGGTTATTCGGCGAAACATGCGCCCGACGTTCTCGGAGGACTGCCCTCCGCTGGTGAAGGAGCTGGCCGACCGCTGTCTGGACTCCAATCCGGACGTGCGACCCAGCGCCACAGAGCTGCTGCGAATTATCCAGCGCATGCAAAGCATTATGTAAGTTGCCGCGACGCCCCTAGAGGTGTTCAAGTAGAAGAAAAAGAAGAAAAAGAGGACGCTCGCCGATCGGATCGAACGAGTGGCGCGTCAGGCGTTGGCGAGCAAGAGCGAGACCCGACTGGAATACGTTGCTACATGCCGAGCCTATTGGACGCATTTTTTGTTTTAATTGCGATAAACAGAGACGATTTAGTTTGCTAGAAAACTGTTGAGTTGGTGTCATGGGCTGAAGCATCATAGACACAGAATGAGGTACATCTCACCAGCACTTTGATCATCGCTTTTTTAAGACGGTAGGTTTCCTGAACACCGCACGCTGGCCAAATAGGTCCGTGATCATGCTTACCAGTCTCCCTCCAGCTGCAACGCAAGCTGTAAGGAGAACGAACCAAATTAATCCGCAGAAAGCGTAGCTCGCTGGTGATCAGGCCATGCATGCTTCCCATCTGAAAGTTCCACGTTGCCACCCCAGACCACACGCACGTGTCATTTGTACCGGCAGAGTCGTATGAATGACAAAGCAACAGCTCCTCAGCTGTCGAAACCTGACGATATTTTTCATGGGACTGACAAGTCGAGACAGTCTCAGCTTAGCTGAGGCAGGACCTGCTGGAAGTTGGCCAAGTTGAAGCGACCGGTACCCTGTTCGTAACCTCGTGTGTACCACACTTCCAAGTTACCGCCGAGGGGGTACCTTCCTGTCGGCCGGCGAGCTATTCCTGGTCTCGTGGTGATCTCCCGTGGCCGCTGCGCTATTGCCAGCTCGCATTCCGCCTCCGCTCGACCCCCCGCGACCATGGACAGCGGCGTCTGGGCCTTCTACTACCTGCAGGGCGAGGACGGCGAGGACCGCGCGCACCCGAACGCCTTCCGGCTCGCCGGCGTCTCCCCGGGCGCCGACGTGACGCTAGCCGACGTGCTGCGGAGCTTCCCGCTGCGCAACCCGGCCGCCTTCCACTTCCGCTTCCGGCTCAACAACAGCAAGGGCAACACGTTCTACTGGCTGGATGTCACGCAGCCGACGCAGAAGGTGCCGCTGGCGGGCGGCCGCGTCATCTGCAAGCTGCTGCGGCTCGAGCGGCCGCAGAAGCCCGGCCTGGTCTTCCGGCGCCGGCCCGTGCTCAAGTGGGCGAGCGGCAGCCAGCCGCCCAAGCGCCAGGGCAGCAGCAGCGCGCTGGGCGACAGCGCCAGCAGCGTGCAGTCGGCCAAGGCCGTGCAGCCCGTGGCCGAGGGCGGCAGCTTCCACCGGTCGTCGTCCTCGCCGGGTTTCGAGCAGGGCCGGCCGGCCAAGTACTCGGACCGGGCGCCGGGCAGCGGCAATGGAGACGCGCGGCATAGCAACGCGTCGAGCCGCGCGTCGTCTACGTCCGGGGAGAAGAAGTCGATGTCCAGGACGAGCTCAGGGTCCAGGCCGACGACGGCTCCAGCAGCAGCTCAGGGAGACCTGGAAGATTTCCTGTCGGGCGGCCAGCAGTCGCCCGGCGGCAATGCCACTGCCCCCGCCCCGTCACCGCCGAAGAAGGACGTGAACCTCATGAGCGACAGCGGCTGGAACGACGCTCCGGCCGCCACCGCGCAGCCTACGAACGCTAGCTCGGACTTCTTGAACTCGATGGACCCTCTCGCTGCTCGTGCCGCGCCGGCCCAGCAGGTATCACCTTCCAAGGCGGTGCAGAGAGAAGCGCCCAAGTTCGACGATGACAACGGACAGACGGTGGGCCCCGTGACGATGGCCGAGATGGAGGCGCACTCCAAGTCCACGTCGGACGGATCGAACGTGTACAACCCGAACCTGGTGGACAAGTCGACCAAGAGCGAGGATGTGCGTCGGGCCATGGAGGAGCGCGAGCGACAGGTGCAACGTGATGTGGAACGCGCTCGTGAAGAGCTGCGGAAACGTGAGGAAGCGGCCCGCAACATGTCGGCCATGAAGGATAACGCTAACGCGGTGCTGGGTCCGAGGTTGAAGGCCTGGGCGGAGGACAATGGCCGCGTCAAGAACATCCGCACGCTGCTGTCTACGATGCACCAGGTCATGTGGGAAGACTGCAAGTGGTCCGAGGTGAACATGGGCAAGCTCATCCAGCCCAACGACGTCAAGAAGCACTACCGCAAGGCCATGATCGTCGTGCATCCCGACAAGGCCGGCGGACGGAACGCCGAGCAGATTCTCATCGCGGAGCGCGTCTTCGCAGCACTGAACACTGCGTGGGAAGACTTCCAGAAGACCAATCCATGCTAGAAATGGCCGCGCAAGACGAGCTTGGGCGGCTGATGAGGAGGCGAGGCAGCAGCTGAGGCTGGATACAAGTACACAACAATCCTTTGAATATCAACATGCACCTTCAGATATATAGGCACGTGAAGCCTGCTTTTTATTCAGTTCGCAATGCAAAAAGAGCAGAGAGGAGGCCGCTTCGGATTTCTGAAGAACATGGCGCGAACGTCAGCGCGCTCGGCTTCAAGCTGCTGAGGCGTCCGCTTCGTCTGGATGCAGAAGCGCTTGCTTACATTTTCTTGATCACCGCGTGATTCCGCCAGTACTCGACCGCCTTCATGTACTCGTCGCGGTCGATAGGCACGCCCGAGCCGCCCTGCTCCTTGCCCACAGCGTTACGCATCATGGTGATCGGCTTCATGGGCAGCTCGTGGTCGACGTCCTGCGCCTTGATGGAGATGATTCCCCACGGGGAGTCGTCGTGGGTCGGGTCCGCCGGGACGTCCACGGCCTCGTTCTCCTTGATAATCTGCTCGCGGCTGTACAGGATGATGTCCAGGTACTCGGCCACCTTGGGCGTCACGCTGTGGCTCGGGAACCAGCGGCTCAGCCTGCAGCAACAAATTGCAACACAATCAGAACCTGCACGCAACAGCAAGACTCCAGCAACTCCACAGTGAGACAGACGTACACAGGCAGCTCGTATTCCGTGCGGGCCTCGTAGTCCGACATGAGCATGTGGGCGTTGGCCTGCGTGATGGCCACCATGTTGAGGCGCGCGCCCGTGAAGTTCTTGACGAACAAGTGCTTGCAGAACGGCGCGTAGCTGTCAAACAACAAAAAGCAATTTCACATCAGTCTCTCATTTCCAACAATTGCAATTGCAAATAAACTGCAACGCACCCGTCCACGAGCTGCTTGCCGTTGGCCTCGTAGATCTCGTTGATCTTGCGCACGAACTCCTGCTTGTCGAAGTCGAGCTTCGTGCCCGAGTACGTCTTGTCGTCGAACTGGCGCTTGGCGAAGCCGTCTGCTCAATCAATGGACGCGATGCAATGGGTCAAACTCTACTGCGCTATACAAGCGGTTGCTACTGAGTTAATGTGGCGCTCACCGAGCACGATGTCGCCGCGCGGCGCGGGCGGCGCGGCCTCGGCGGCTTCGGCCGCGGCCTTCTCGGTCTTCTGCGTGGCGGCGCCGAGCATGTTGGAGAACGCGCGCGTCTGGAGGCTGCGGGTCACGGCCGTCGGGGAGCGCAGGCGCGCGAGCAGCATGTTAGAAGGCTGGGTGTGTGGTGGGGAGATAGAACTGAGCGGCAGCGTCAGACCTTGGGGGTGCTGGCGGTCGAGGATCTCCTGGAATGAAGTGCAGCACAGGGCCGCTGGATTTTGACCAATGAAAGGCTGTTTAAAAACGGTTCGATGGCTTCCACTGTGTTCCAGACCGATTTTGACAGGTTTTATCGCTTTGCGCGGGGAAATTAGAACAGTTTATCCTCGACTAAGTTCACCGTATGTGACGCGACAGAACGACATTGGCTTGCATTTGTATGTACTTCAACATCGATCGTTAACTTAGTGCGGGAGGGTCGCCCTGTCCGGAGTCGGCTGCATCGACGCGCTCCTCGTCGGCACCAGCGCCTCGACGAGCTGCACGAGGCGCTCCAGTTGCTGCTGCTGCAGGCGGAACTGCGTCTCCAGGTTGCGCTGCACGGCAGCATTCGGCTCTCGTCAGTAATATTCCTCCACAGCAGCAAGAGCAAGAGTACCGAATAGCACATACCTGTCCCTCTGCAATGGCGTCAACCTTCTGGTGCAGGTCCTCGACGCGCTTTGCGGCTGCGATCCGTGGCGTCGTAGCGCTGCTCGGCGACGTTACTGACACGGGCGTGTATGCTGGTGCCACCGCGTATTCAGGATGCTCGTGGTCAATGTGGTGGTCGTGGTACTGCTCGTCGTCGCTGAAGCTGCCCACGAAGAGCGGGTTGCTGCTGTTGACCGAGCTACCGCAGCGGCCCATGGCCATGCTGTACATCTCGGCTTCTTCCTCGCGCTGCTTCTCCAGCATGACCTCGATGAAGCCCGAGCCTAGCACTGCGCCGGGGATAGTGAACAGGATGAGCCCCCAGAGCGCCAGCGAAGCTCCGAGCACGCGGCCCATGGGCGTAATGGGCACCACGTCGCCGTAGCCCAGCGACGTGATCGTCTCGACGGCCCACCACACGCACACTCCGAAGTTCGAGTAGACGGTGGGCTGCGCGACGTGCTCCAGGAAGAAGATCAGCATCGACGCAGTGAGCACGACAACCGCAGTGAGATACGTGACCACCAGGAGCTCCTCCTTCTTGCGGGCGAAGATCACTCGCAGGTTCTTCATCGCGTTGTACATGCGCTCCAGCCGCAGGAACGACACGATCCGCAGCAGTCGCAGGCTTCGCAAGGTCAATCCTCCGTGCTGCGTGGCGCTGAAGGCGATCGATTAGAAGACAGTCACCATGCATGAAATGCAGGAAGAACTTACTCAAACTCCAAGCTCAGCTCCAAGTAGAACGGGATCAGCGACATCAGATCGATGAGCGAGAGCGGCCGTGTCATCCATTTCAGTCTGCACCAGCCGTTAGTAAACGATAGGACCACAGTGCAACGATCACTGCAACTATCATGTAGCAAGACCTACCGCCCTTTAATCGCGCCATTGCGATATCGGTCGTCCTCTACGCACGACCAGAGGCGCAGCGCGTACTCGATGGAGAAGATGATGGTGGACACCAGCAGGAAAATATCGGACCAGTGGTTGATCACTGGCGCTGGACCCGACGCCGACCCCGTCGAGTCGATCTGCACGACCGCCGAGGACTCGGAGATGGCCACCACCACGTTTAGCAGGATCAGCGTCAGCACGCTCAGCTCCAGCACGTAGGACGCGAACTGCAGCCCCGAGCTGTGCTGCACCGACGAGCGGAAGCGCAGCACGGTCCAGATGTCCTGGCGCAGCGCAGTGCGGCGCCGGTGGGCCGCGTGGAAGCGGCGCCATCGCGAGGACGACGGCGTGGACAGCAGCGTCGAGTGCTCCGTGTACGAGCGCGGCCGCTGCTCGTGCGGCGTCTTCATCCCCTACACGTCGAAGTGGCGTCTCTGATCTGCACGTGGGATTGGCGCCGGGTCTATGCTCGCTGACTCTCATGGAATCAGACGCGTAGACGGTTATCAGAGAGTCAGGGCCTGACTGTCAGGCTGCTTGGGTCCCGACGGGCTCACGTCCAGCGCTGACAAGATGACTCATTCATTGACTCGCGCTGAAAGCGATGGCAACGGCGGTGTCAGTGATCGCAGTGCTTGGGGGCTAATGAGAATGGATGTCTCGGCGATATTGGGGCGATGTGGCGGCGGCCCTTCTTGCAAGCGGTCCGCTTGAAGCGGGCGGGCAGGTTCAACTGGATCCCTTGATGCTTGGGTGCAACCTCCAGCATTTCTCTCGCGCGTCGATTGCGCCCGGCGGTAATCGCACAGCACCGGCAACTTGCATGTTATCCGCTGTCGGGCGGCGCATTGGCGGCTTTAGCTGGCCAGACAACCAGTCCGCCTCACCGACCACCGAACTCATTCACCAGTCGCCGCAGTTACCACAGCACACTATAGCAAAAGTAAGTCAGCGCTACGACGCCAATGTGATTCACACGGCCAAGCCCTTCGTCGGAGAAAATGCAATCTACGCGCTTTCCGTGCCAAGAGCACCAATCCTGTGGTTACGGCGCTGCACTTGGTGTTTGCTTTGAGAAGGGGGTGCAAGAGCCAGTCTGACTACCTACTTTGCTCTCCACATCGGTAGACATACATGTATTCATTTCTGCCTTCTCGGCGGCAATTCAAGACAGTAAGAGCAGTCCAAGCCTCGCCATTGCCAATGCGATTGTAAACGGCACGCAGTGCTGCTCTGCGAGGTGAGCCTGGATCACCGCAAATCGCAAGTTTTGTGATGATGGATATGAAACCCCGCGAATGGTGATAGGCTGCTTGGGGCACCGAGTTCGACGGTTCGGGACGCGTCTTTGTCCAATGATGAGTGCCGATCGAACGCTGGCCGGCCTGTATGATTGGGCAGCGCTCACTTTTTAGCATCGAGAAGCGGCTCAGTTCAGATTAGCCTCGATCCCCCCTCAAGCTGCCGCGCTCCCTAATACCTGTAAGTGCGCTCGCCTGCTGAGCACACAGACGGAGGGTACCCTCCTCCTCCTGCTGCTGCGGTTCGTGCCGTATCCTCTCTGCGATATCTTCCAGCTGACGTGTCGCTCGTTGCCGCTGTGTGTGAACTCGCTCGTTTTCGGCGCCTGTTGTGCGTATGACCTGCCAGACCATGTCCATGGCCTCTCGTCTCCGCTACTTCATCAACAGCCCCACGGGCCCCAAGACCACGCACTTCTGGGGCCCGGTGGCCAACTGGGGCTTCGTGCTCGCCGTACGTACCTCTCTCTATACGCCACCAAGGCGTATTCGATAGGCCTCTTGCACGTTGTAAAATCTTGCTGACTGTTGCTCTGTTATCGTGCTGTTACCGCTGCTGCAGGCTATGGCGGACATGCAGAAACCCGCTGATGTGATCTCCATCAACATGACGTCGGGTGAGTGGATCTACTTCCTACAGCTGCGGCTACTACGTCAATTGATTGAGCTGGCTGCATGACTTGAGGGCTAACACTACTGGTGCGGATCCTTCGTTCTTGCCACAGCTCTGTCGATCTACAGTCTGATCTTCATGCGGTTCGCGTGGATGGTCAAGCCGCGCAACTACCTGCTGCTGGCGTGCCACGCCTCCAACGAGACGGCCCAGTTGTACCAGCTCCAGCGCGGCCTGCGCTACCAGGCCAGCAAGAAGTCTGCTGAGAAGCAGGCGTAAGCTTTTGCTCGCTGCAGCTCTCTCATCCAGTGTAGAGCGCCCTCCCGCCACCAAAGTCGTCGTTGGTGCTCCGGTTTGACTCTTCCGACAGGATTTGACACTCTGCTTCCGTGTTCGTGTTTCTGCGTCAACAAGAGCTTCCTTGGTAAGCCTAGACTGCATGCATCGTCCTGGTAATAGAGAAGAGATATGATTTTAAAGGATAACCGACTCGGTTCGATATCTGCTTCTCCCTTGACTTGAGTGCACACACACTTTACGGTATCCCGCTCACATGCGGAAGACACCGAACTTGGTCTCCTTGGGCTCTTCATTGAGCGCGGCGCTCAGACTCAATCCCAGCACCTTGCGGGTGTCCTTGGGATCAATGATACCGTCGTCCCAGATGCGGGCCGTAGAGTAGTACGCCGAGCTCTCGCGCTCGTACTTGTCGAGAATGGGCTGCTTGAAGGCCGCCTCCTCCTCAGTCGACCAGTTCTCTTTGCGGCGTTCGTAGTTGTCACGCTGCACCTGCGCCAACACACCGGCAGCCTGCTCTCCGCCCATGACGGAGATGCGGGCGTTCGGCCACATGTACAGGAAGCGCGGCGAGAACGCTCGGCCGCACATACCGTAGTTGCCTGCGCCGTATGATCCGCCGATGATGCACGTGATCTTGGGCACCTTGGCGTTCGAGACAGCCATGACCATCTTGGCGCCGTCCTTGGCGATACCGCCGTGCTCGGCCTTCTTGCCGACCATAAAGCCCGTGATGTTCTGCAGGAAGAGCAGAGGAATGCCGCGCTGGCTGCACAATTCGATGAAGTGCGCCGCCTTGACGGAGGACTCGGAGAACAAGATGCCGTTGTTGGCCACAATACCCACGGGGTTCCCGTACAAGCGTGCGAAGCCCGTGACCATGGTGGGACCGTACTCCTTCTTGAACTCGTCGAAGCGACTGCCGTCCACGATGCGGGCAATCACCTTCCTCACGTCAAACGGCTTGCGCGAGTCCACAGGGATGACGCCGCCCAGCTCGTCCGGCGAGTACAGCGGCTCCTCGATCGGCGTCTGCGTGACGGCAGGCTGCTTGCGGTAGTTCAAGTTGCTGACAATGCGCCGCGTGATGTCCAGCGCGTGGGCGTCGTTGTTGGCGTAGTGGTCGGTCACGCCGGAAGTGCGGCAGTGCACGTCGGCGCCGCCGAGTTCCTCGGGCGTGATCACTTCTCCCGTCGCGGCCTTCACCAGCGGCGGGCCGCCGAGGAACACCGTGCCGTTGCCTTTGACAATGACGCTCTCGTCCGACATGGCCGGCACGTACGCGCCTCCGGCCGTGCAGCTGCCCATGACGACGGCGATCTGCGGGATGCCCATGGCCGACATGTTGGCCTGGTTGTAGAACTCGCGGCCGAAGTGGTCGCGGTCCGGAAAGATGTCGGCCTGCAGCGGCAGGAAGGCGCCGCCCGAGTCCACGAGGTAGACGCAGGGCAGGCGGTTCTCCTGCGCGATCTCCTGCGCGCGCAGGTGCTTCTTGACGGTGAGGGGGAAGTACGTGCCGCCCTTGACCGTGGCGTCGTTGCCCAGGATCATGCACTCGACGCCGGCGATGCGGCCGATGCCCGTGACGATGCCGGCGCTCGGCACGTCGAACTCCCCTCCGTAGACGTTGTAGGCGGCCAGCGAAGACAGCTCCAGGAAGGGCGAGCCGGCGTCCAGCAGCGAGTCGATGCGGTCGCGCACGAGCATCTTGCCCCTGGACTCGTGGCGCTTGCGGGCCGTCTCCCCGCCGCCCTGGCGCGTCCGGGCCACGCGCTCGCGCAGCTCGGCCGTGAGCTTGGCCATGTGCGCCTGGGACTCCTGGAACTGCGCCGACTTGACGTTGAGCGCGCCGTCCAGCACGTTGGAGAAGAAGCCGAGCGTGCCCGCCTGCGAGGCGAAGCCGCGGCTGGACACGGCGGGGGGGAGCGAGGGCGAGCGGCGCGCCGAGGCGCCCGCAACGAGGCGGAGGCTGCGCACGGTCCGCAGCATGGTTGGAAATGGGGGGCGAGGGCGTTGGGTTGAAGTTTTGCGGCCGCCTGCTTGAAGCTTGGATCGGCGCTCAGATCTGAGTCTGCACTGCGCAAGTGCATGATCCCGCACCATCGTACGACATGGGGCCCGTATTGCTGTTGTGGGCAGGAAGGAAGGGGTGTGGTGCTCAGGGTTCTGGAAAACCCGGGTTTTTGACAGAAATCGGATAGGTGAGAGCACCCTCCGGGGTGTTTGGGCTATGGCTTTTTTGTTACCTAACCCGTTTGGACCGTTTATCACACATGAAACCTGTAACATATTATATATTACCTCTACCAACAGGTAGTAATGTGTAACTGGATTGAAATATGTCGTTAATATGCGTTAAGCTGCGAAAAAACCATATGGTTGGTTGTACTTTTTGTGGTAACCCATTTTCGAAAAACCCAACTAGGAACGCTGGTGGTGCTGGTGCAGCATGCTTATGGTACTGGTCAGTCTGACCGCCCTTGTTGAGTACCGTAAGCCCTGACTGCCAGGACCAGACCAACAATTCCCGTCCTGGCCCGGTTGTTAAACCACGAAGTTCAGGATCGGGGACTTCGGAAGAGCAACTGAAGGTTTGAGCGTCACAACTCGACTTCACTTCCGACTGCCACGTGTATTTCACTCCCCACCCACCCAAATCACATCCTACCACTACTACTACTAATACTTGCTGCCTACTCTTCCCTCCGCCCCCTGCCCCGGATAGCCTGCTCGGCGATCCGCTCTGCCCAACCCTGATGCGGTGCGCTCTTGACCGCACTGCAAACCCCGCTTTATGATACTTCTTCTTGATAAATAAGCCTCGTATCGCCCCCCCTCACGACTCGTTCGGACTGTCTTCTGCGTCCGCTTGCATGGCCATCGTTACGGCAAGCATCTGGTCGCGCTGGAGCTGCTCGAAATGCTGCATGGCTGCGTACTGGTCCTCGCCCGATGCGAGCTCCAGCGCCAGCATCAAGTCCGAGTCGAACTCCGTCGCGAGCCGGATCCCGCTGCGCAGAATGGAGGGGAACCCGAGCGGCAGTGCTGTCGGGAACAAGTCTGTGTGTACGAACTTGCGCAGCGGCGTCTGCTTCACCGCGATCGCGGCCGAGTACAACTCCGCGGACCGCTTGATGTCTTCGTCCGTGTACTTCGACCTGTCGCGCTTGTCCAGGTATTCGTAGATTCGTGCCACCAGGTCCGTCGCGTACGAGCCCAGGTCCTCCACCTCGTCCGACGTAAGCTGCCACAGCTCGTCGCCCTCCGAACAATTGAACTGCGCGCGGCAGATCGGACACGTCTGGCTCTGCGTGCTCCAGTGCTGGAAGCAGTTAAGGCAGAAGCTATGTGCGCAGGGCAGCGCGACCTGTTTCTTCTTGTCCATGCAGATCTGGCACTCGGTCTCGTCAAAGTCCGTGTCCCCAGTACTGTATCGCATTGCGAACAGAAAGCCAAAGTTAGCTTCAACCCTGGCCACCCAGCTACTTCAAACAGACAGACATCGTCCCATACCTCGTGGTCTTCTCGGGGAAGCGCACGGTGTGCGCGGCGCAGGCCTTGACGTCCGAGAGGAAGCAGTAGATGTAGTAGAACTGCGCGACCGTGAGGGTCTTGGCCTGGCCGATGGTCTCCGAGCTCTCGCGCTCGTACGCCGCGTCGCGCGGGATCTCGACGCGGAAGTCGCCCAGGTCGAGCTGCAGCTCCACGGGGCGGCGCATCTTGCGCACCTCGACGGCCACGTTGCCGCGGATGCGCCACACGTAGGGCAGCAGCTCGGCCGACACGTTCGGGTCCACCACGATGCGGAACGACAGGTAGCAGTTCTTGGGCGTCGCGCAGATCTGGGCCCTGCTCAGCGTTACAAGTACGCGATGGGAGGAGCGAACGAAAATGTCAATAAATTCTCAGGCCACTTCAACATGTCGGACGTACCACTCGTTGGCATTTTGCAGGTGCGTGCCAAAGTCCATGAACGTGCCCATGGCCTGGCGGATGCGCTTCTTCATCTTGTCCTCCTGCATGGACGTGGTCTGCCCCATGGCGGCTGAGTGTGTATCGATCAGCTCGAGACGGAGAAAAAGCCTCAATGGCTTCAAGCAGCGAGAAGCGTCGTGCATGCAGACAACACGTTTTTCTGAAAGGGAGAAATTGCCCGTCGTCTCTACGAGCAGCATCTGGTTCGATACAGCGCGCAGGCTGCGGAGGTTTCGCCCGGATCCTGCGCGGCCCAGCTCGGCCGCTATAATTCGCGCTGCTTCGTTTCTCGAGAAAAGTACAGTGTATCGTTGCTCGGCGAATAGGGGCTGTTAAATGTCTCTTTTATCACCGGCAGGCGCGTGCTGCTTGGGGCTTTGAGCCGAGGTGATGTCATGGTATCTATCCAGCAGTTGGCGATGGCAAGGTGGTGGTGGTGGTGGCCACGCATGTGTATCTACCGAGGGCGAACCAGCCGCTGACGGCCCGGCGGGGGAGGAGAGAAGGTTCGCATACAGTTGATCTGCTTCCACGCGCCGGCACGCGCGCTCTGCAAATCGGCTCGTCGCCGCGGTGCCTCGGCCCAATGGCCAATGAGCTCGGGCTCCGCCCGTGACACCCTGCTGCAGCTACGACGCGATGACAAAACGCTCGGGTCAACAATACACCCCCCATGCGATTTGCCTTTGTAAGTCGCATGGGCTGGCCGGCCGGTTTCAGTGCGAAAGCACCCCTTCAAGATCGCGCGTGTATCTAGCGGCTAGCGAACGGCGGCGCTCTCCGGCCACATCGGCGCCATGGCCGGCGACGACAACGACAACGACAACAGCGAGGACGATGCCCCGGCCAACACGGTGGAGCTGCACCCGAAGCGCACCACGTCGTTCGCCGCGAGGCGCAAGAAGAAGAAGAACCAGCCCGCGGTGCGCAGTCTGCTCAGCTCTGCTCCCAGGCTCCGTGACGACATCAGCCGAAGCGGAGCGGAGCTGGGATCCCTGCTGCGGGTTCACGTGTGACAGGGCGGCACCTTGACTGACGCTCGTCGATGGCTGTCTGTGCCTCCGGCTGCTTGGCAGGTTCCGCAGGACCTCGCGACGCGCATCGCGCTCGAGCGCGAGAAGACCAAGTACTGGGCGCGGATCCTGCTGCTCTTCCCGCTGGTGCCCGTGTGCCTGGCGCTCACGACCATCGTCTTCGGCGGCGTGATCATCAACGTGGCCACCAACGACTGCAACGCGGACCTCATGAGTGCGTGGTATTTGTCTCCATTAATCTCGCGGTAATGGCGTCCCGCGGAGGAGGACGCGCTGCTCATGCATTGGCATGGAGTATTAATGGATGATGGCTGTGTGTGTTGCGTTGTGTTTCCGTTGGCCAGGGTTCCTGCAGGGCGCGGTGGTGCTGAGCCATGTGCTCATATGCTTCTACACGTACTGCTGGATGGGGCCGTGGCCGATTAAGAGTCTGCGCACGGTGCGCGTGTTCTACCTCTTGTACGGCGTCGTATGCGTGGTCTGGTGGGGGCTCTACGGCACGCTGCAGGCGGTGACGGCCACGAGCTCGGGCTTCGAGTCGTGCCTGGCCATGTCGCCGACGCTCTACGTCTTCTCGCAGTACGAGGTGGCCTCCTTCTGGGTCGTGCTCATCGCGGCCGTCGCCTTCTTCATCAACGAGAAGACGGCGCGCATGCGGCAGGACAAGATGGACCAGTGGACCCACAAGAAGGAGGCCGCGCAACGCGCCAAGCTGCAGCAGGAGCAAGAGAGCCGCGACCGCGTGCTGCAGGACGCGCAGGAAGAGGCGCGCAAGCTCGAGGAGGAGCAGCGCCAGAAGATCGCGGCCAGTCAGAAGCAGCTCTACGGCAGCGACGACGAGGAAGAGGGAGGAGGAGGCAACGACCAGGACGAAGACGCTGACGCTGACGGCGTCAACGAATACGGTGGTATTGCCGACGATACTATTGGTGGTGGAGACGAGCAAAAGGAGGACGAAGAGGGCGAGGAGGAGGAGGAGGAGTATGGCGAGGAAGTCCCGCTCGAGGGCAATACTGCTGTGTAGCCATGTCAGCTTCAATTTGATGTAACGCACGTAAACTGGGTGGCACGTAAACCATCCATCCTTCGATATCGAATACCCGCGAATAGGGTTCCTCTCGGAACCCATCACACGGAATAATTTACACTTGAACAGAGGAGAGAAATAGACCCAGACGGAGAGGCACGCAGGAGGGAAGGCACTCGACGCGCAGCATGAGCAGCGCCAACGGGCAGACGATCACCGTGTGCGGCAACGTCTTCCGGTGGGTCTCGCGTCTGCAGCTCGTTCCTCTCGGCTTCGCGCCCTTAAACGCTATAGATTACGCTAATCCTTGCTATGATTTATCCGCAGCCTAGTAGAGACGATCGGACGCGGCTCCTATGGCACCGTACGGCGACCTACATGCACCGCACCGGTACTTAGCATTTTAGTCTAAGTTTTATGCTGTTGATGGATGCAAATTGCAGGTGCACAAGGCCATTAATCTGTCCTCCGGCGCGGCCGTAGCGGTCAAGATGATCGGCAAGGACAAGCTGAGGCGGCCGCACGAGCGCCAGAGCATCGAGAAGGAGATCGAGACCATGCGCGTGGCCGTGGAGCAGTTCGAGAACGGCCACCCGCACATTGTGCGCCTGCTGTGCACGAAGGAGTCGCAGCACCACATTTTCATTGTGCAGGTCGGCAGTATTGTTGATAGGAGGATGCAAGTGAAGATGGAGCTGACGTTTGTGGGGGAATGCTTGCTGCAGGAGTATTGTGCTGGAGGGGACATCGCCCAGCTGATGAAGGCCAACAACGGGCTCAAGGAGGAGCAGGCGCGGCTGTATTTGTCGCAGTTGGGTGCGTGACGACACCAGGATCCTGGGATTTTTGCTGTTGTTGCGGGTAATTGATTTTTTTAATTGTTTGTTTCAGCGTCTGGGCTGCAGTTCCTTCGATCGCAGAATGTGGTGCATCGGGATCTGAAGCCGGCGAACTTGCTGCTTTCGTCGCGGAACTTGGCGACCGCGAAGCTGAAAATTGGTAATGTTTCCATCTGCAGGATCTATGTTGTCTGTTGGAGTATGTTTGCTCTAATATTTTTTGTTTGGTTGAATTACGCAGCGGACTTTGGGTTTGCGCGCGAGTTGGGCTCGGAGATGATGGCCGAGAGCGTTGTGGGGTCTCCGCTGTACATGGCTCCGGAGCTGCTGGAGTACAAGAGCTACGACGCCAAGGCGGATCTGTGGTCGGTTGGCATTATCCTGTACGAGATGCTGGTGAACGAGCACCCGTTCCTTGTCGTGGACAAATGCCACGCGACCAACCACCTGGCTCTGCGTCGCAACATCTATCGGTACTTTGAGCGCTACGGCCACGTCCGACTTCCGAAGAAGGTGCAGGTGTCTCCTGAGTGCGAGCAACTCGTGGAGGCGCTGCTCCGGGTGGACCCACGCAAGCGAATCTCGTTTGAAGATTTCTTCCGTGCGCCGTTTTTGCTACCGCCGGCTCCGTCAGACGCCGAGGCTGAGAGTGCTGCTGGCTTGGACAATTCGGAGGACAAGCAGCCACTTGTTGCTGAAAAGCAGCCTGAATATGGTACGCTGTAACGATGACTGTTCGCGGTATTCGCTGTGACTAAGGGATGATAATTATTCGCAGAGGACTGGGCTACCTTTAGTGATGAATACGTGATGGTAGAAAACGAGTACGAAGATGTTGGCCGGAAGGTTTTGGACGGACAGGATCTTAACGTTGACCTCGACGAAAAGGTGGGACTTGGACAAGCCGATCGGTTTTGACAGAACCTTTTAAGCGATTGGTGCTAACTCTGTGTGTGTGTGACTTGCTACACATGCAAAGCATCATCACACGAAGGAGCAAGTTCCTGCTGCTGTTGTGGGCAGCACTATCGTCGATGGAGGCATCCAGATCAGAGATGTCGTGATTGACACGTCCTCGCCGCGCAATGGAAAGGTTCCTGGTGCAGCAGACGTACCAGTACCAACTGAGTACGAGGGAGAGACCAAGATGCCAGCGCGCGAGGTGATTCCTGCGGCCAAGAATGACAACTGGCTGGTTGGCGAACGCCGCCAGTGGGTGACTGACGACAACCGCCTGGAGGAGCTGTTGGGCATTTGCTACAAGAGCTTTTCCTGTGGCAGCGTGGCGCTGTTCGTCCCCACTCCGTTTGGAGATTACATTGCCTTTCACGAAGGATGCCCGCACTACTACCTGTCGGAGGAATCGATTGCCGCTTCTAAGAAAGACGACCGGTAAGGCTACTCTTATCCTGTCGTGGCTGTCGTGCACGCGCGAACTCACTTACAACGTTTGTTGTTTTGTATAGGAACCCTCCGTACGTCCTTGGACACATCATATACATTGAAGACCACGAAACCACCGACGTAAGACTGATACTGCTTTTTCCTACCTTTTGGACGGTATTTCTAACCTGCACGTTTGCTCTGTCCAGAATTCGAACCCTTACTGCCTTCGTGAAGGAACAAAATATCACGTGGTGTCGGTAACTCCGTTGGCTACATCCTCTCATGACGCCAACGGCAGCGTCGGGACTGCAGACAGTTCGTCGGCATCGGATGAGCTCCCGCTTTCGCAGGTGCTCACTGGCCGTACAGTAGCGAGTGATGTGGAGGAACACGGTCTGCACGAAGTTGCAAGTGAACCGCCTACGGTCGAGGAGACGTCGCACTCGCCAGTAGAGCACCAGCGGATATCCTTCCGCAGCTTCCAGATCAGCTCGCTGGCGTTGTTTTTCCTGAAGGGAGGGAAGCTGCCGTACGTGGCTTTCAACGAGGGAGCTCCGAACTACTACCTAGCAAACGAGTCGATTCAAGCGGCGATTTTGGGTGTGGGCACCGACCGGACGCCACCCGCGTACATCTGTGGCGAGATTATCTTCATCGATACTTTTCAGGCGACCGAGGTATGACGTTTACCCTTTCTTGTTGCTCTATCCAGGTGTCTTGGTTGCTGACGATATTTTTTATCTATGCTGTATAGGATTTCAACCCGTATCGCCTACCTTACGGAACACGATTCCATGTTGTGACGGTCGCAAATCCAAAGAGGACGTAGCTGACAAATTTGCAGCAAGTTAATGGGCAATAGGAGCAATGAAGTTGCAGATAAGTGTATGTATTCGTGCATACCAATCGAAAAATCAAGAAAGGAAAAGAGTGGCGTGTCATTGCGTGCATCTTTGCTGTTGTTGTTGTTCAAACTCATGCTAATAAGGGCGACTTCGTATGCCACCGTCAAAGTCAGACAGTACGTAAAGTTTGTATAAAAGCGAAGTTCGTTTTGCAAGGATCTTTTCTATTGTTTCGTTTTCTCGATCTGACATGAAAACATGCAAACATGCAGTTGAAGCTCCAAGGAGCTTCGTCGACGTCGCCAGTCTGGGTACGCAGGTGGGCTTCCGTTGTGGGGTCTGGGTCATCTTGTAGACAGCGAAGATGGTACGCGTAGGTTGCAGTGTTTGTTGGTAATTGTTCTCCTTGCTTTTTCTTTTCTTTCTTGATGGTTGATCCGCTGACTGTTTGATTTGTTAAGATACTTGCTGCTTCGTTCGCTAGATGCACCTCGTACAGTGCAGCAAGACGGCACCACGCAGCTCACTCCGACAAAAGAACGTTCACGGCCCCGCCCACGTTTCCGTTGGCCAGCTCTAGAGCGCGGATATTCTTCTCCACATCGTCGAAGCCCATGGATGCCAGTTGCGCCAGCGTCTCGCTGTAGTTCGCCTTGCCCTCTGTCTCCGCGGCGCCTATGTTCTCACCACTCGCCTCGACTTGAACGTTGGTGGTGTCTTCAACCTCCATGTTCTCATCGGTCGCGAGGTTGTTGCGGGCGGCAGCGTCACGGATCTCCTGAGTGGAACTTGCTTCTTCGTCTGTGGTGTCATGGCTCCAGCGTCCGCGTCCGCGCCCACGCCCGTGCCAGGCGTGTCGGCGTCCGTGGCAACGACCTTCCTGCTCTTCGTCAGTTTCCCCCTCATCCGAGAACCGCGTGTGGCGTCCGTGGTGTCGGTGGAAACCGCGGTGCTCGGGGAATGGTGGACGGCCGTGCTCGAAGTCGCGTGGACACATCGGCGGGCCGCGCGGATCCGTGAAGTCAAAAGGCGATGGCCCAAAGCGGCCGAAGTGGCCAGGAGGACCAAATCGAGGGGGTCCATGGTGGCGATGACGGCCCTCAAAGTCGGGAGGGCCGTGGTCATGGTGTCCACGAAAGTCCGGTCGGCCATGTCCGAAAAACTCCGGGTGGCCTTCGTTGTGGCATGGCGGGCCATGGCCAGGGAATCCCCGAGGACCATCGTGGTTTGAGAATGATGGGCCGTGGAAGACAAAGTCGGGAGGGCCGTGGCCATGGTGTCCACGAAAGTCCGGTCGGCCATGTCCGAAAAACTCCGGGTGGCCTTCGTTGTGGCATGGCGGGCCATGGCCAGGGAATCCCCGAGGACCATCGTGGTTTGAGAATGATGGGCCGTGGAAGACAAAGTCGGGAGGGCCGTGGCCATGGTGTCCACGAAAGTCCGGTCGGCCATGTCCGAAAAACTCCGGGTGGCCTTCGTTGTGGCATGGCGGGCCATGGCCAGGGAATCCCCGAGGACCATCGTGGTTTGAGAATGATGGGCCGTGGAAGACAAAGTCGGGAGGGCCGTGGCCATGGTGTCCACGAAAGTCCGGTCGGCCATGTCCGAAAAACTCCGAGTGGCCTTCGTTGTGGCATGGCGGGCCATGGCCAGGGAATCCCCGAGGACCATCGTGGTTTGAGAATGATGGGCCGTGGAAGACAAAGTCGGGAGGGCCGTGGTGGTGGCGGTGACCGTGACGGCCGAACTTGCCGCCATGGTGTCGGCCACCATGACCAAACTTGCCGTGATGACGGTGGTGGTGGTCGTCATGGTGATGGCCGAACTTCCCGTCGCAGCCGTGACGACGGCCGTGCCCATGATGGTGGTGGTGGCCGAGCGTGCCGTGGTGTCCGAACTTGCCGCCTCGACGGCACGTGAACTTGAGCGCGCGCATCATGCTGGGCTCCTCGATCTTGGTGAATGGCCCGTGCGACTCGGTCCACTTGCCGCCCGCCTCGCAGGCCTCGCACAGGTCGAAGTCGTCCTTCGTGTCGGACTTGAAGCGGACGCCCACGATGGGGCTCATCTCGCAGCCGTCGCACGTCACGTACGGATGCACGAGGTCGGAGGTGCGCTTCTGCTTGGGCGCGCGCGACGGGTCCGTGATCTTGATGAACGGCTCGTAGCGCATGTAGTTGCCACTGGCTTCGCAGTCCTCGCACAGGTTGAAGTGCGGCACCTCGAGCGACTTGTAGCGGACCCCCACGAGCGGAGCTGTCTCGCATCCATTGCAGATGACGCCCATGTGCAGCGGCACTTGCTCTGCGAACACTTCGACGTCCACCGTCTCGTGGTCGTCGTCGTCGTCGTCGTCGTCGCTGCAGCAACTGCTGGAGCGGCTGCTGCAGCTGGACGAGTCCGACGCTGCGTCGTCGCCGTTGACATCTTCGTCGTTGTAGCGCACCAAGCCAGCCATGAGCGACTTGGCCACGTTCACCAGCACAGGGGGCAGCGGGCCACGATGATCTGAGCGAAGGCCAGCAGCTCGTCGAAGCGCGCCGTGGCCGCGTCCTCGATGGCCTGCGCGTCTTGGCCGTAGATGGCCATCACCATGGCGTGCGCGAGCTCCTTGAAATCTTCTGAGGCGCTCAGCTCCTGGACGGCGCTGCGGAACTCGTCATCTTGCAGCACCAGCAGCAGCTCTGTCTTGATGGCCGCGAGCTCGGCTGCGTCTTCGGCCACGTCCATGGCGTGCAGACTCGCGACGAGCAGGTTCACGGCGCTGGTGGGCGTGGGGTTGGCGTCGGTCTTGGCCGTCAACTTGGACATGGCCGTCACGAGGCCGCGCAGTTGCGTGTGCACGGCGGTGGCGGCGCGGTGGGAGGTCGGCGGCTGCCGCGGCTCGACCAGCACCTCGAGGGTCTGCAGCTGCTCGCTCTGCATGTACTTCTCGAGCTCGTTCACGTCGGCGTCGGTGGTGAGCGTCACTTGGTCGCCGTCCGAGTCGGTGTAGCGCATCGAGAAGTCGGTCTTGTCGGGGAGCAGGGAGGCGGCCAGAGCTTGTAGCTTGGTCATCGTGAGCGTCTCTCCGTCCTCGGTGGTGAGGGGCGCCTCGGTGGTGAGGGGCGGCTCGGCGTGTGTTATCTTGATCTCCAGCGTCCGTGTCATCTTGGTCGTGTACTGGTTGTTGATTTGACTTGTGCGGTTGGAGGCCAATTGAGATGTTTCGAGAGCTGCGGGGTCGGAGTTGAGTTCTGCTGTTGAGAGCGCAAGGAGACCGGCGGGAAGTTGTAGTTGGTCGGAATGATGATACATCTTGAATTGGGGCGTAATCTGTTAAAAAAGATGTTGATGTGCGTCAGCTTACTCCGTTTGACATGTTTTTGATATGGAAAAGAATGAAACGACAGCAGCGCTTGGTTGCTTGCAAGAGATGTTCATACATTCTAGGGTTTAAAGTTAGAAATTCTAACGCCTTAGCCTCCCGCAGCAAGCATTCCTTCTGCGTGAACGATTGCGATCTGTTTGATCTGCTTGCCGATCCATGTTTCTGATGTGCCAGAAAAGGACGCGAATCGTGGAGCATCAGGCATTGTGCAAGGATTCCTCGTGCCGAATGAAAATGTCAGAACACTTCGATGATCGAACTTCAGTGGCGTCACCTACAAACCTTTACTTTACGATTTAGCGTGAATATTTGCGGCTTGGTTGTTGCAGACAAACAGCGAACTCACAGAAATATTTTGTCTAGAACTCGAAGTTTCTAATTGTGGACGCTTGGTGGACATTTCGTGGTTACGCCCCAATTCAAGATGTATCATCATTCCGACCAACTACAACTTCCCGCCGGTCTCCTTGCGCTCTCAACAGCAGAACTCAACTCCGACCCCGCAGCTCTCGAAACATCTCAATTGGCCTCCAACCGCACAAGTCAAATCAACAACCAGTACACGACCAAGATGACACGGACGCTGGAGATCAAGATAACACACGCCGAGCCGCCCCTCACCACCGAGGCGCCCCTCACCACCGAGGACGGAGAGACGCTCACGATGACCAAGCTACAAGCTCTGGCCGCCTCCCTGCTCCCCGACAAGACCGACTTCTCGATGCGCTACACCGACTCGGACGGCGACCAAGTGACGCTCACCACCGACGCCGACGTGAACGAGCTCGAGAAGTACATGCAGAGCGAGCAGCTGCAGACCCTCGAGGTGCTGGTCGAGCCGCGGCAGCCGCCGACCTCCCACCGCGCCGCCACCGCCGTGCACACGCAACTGCGCGGCCTCGTGACGGCCATGTCCAAGTTGACGGCCAAGACCGACGCCAACCCCACGCCCACCAGCGCCGTGAACCTGCTCGTCGCGAGTCTGCACGCCATGGACGTGGCCGAAGACGCAGCCGAGCTCGCGGCCATCAAGACAGAGCTGCTGCTGGTGCTGCAAGATGACGAGTTCCGCAGCGCCGTCCAGGAGCTGAGCGCCTCAGAAGATTTCAAGGAGCTCGCGCACGCCATGGTGATGGCCATCTACGGCCAAGACGCGCAGGCCATCGAGGACGCGGCCACGGCGCGCTTCGACGAGCTGCTGGCCTTCGCTCAGATCATCGTGGCCCGCTGCCCCCTGTGCTGGTGAACGTGGCCAAGTCGCTCATGGCTGGCTTGGTGCGCTACAACGACGAAGATGTCAACGGCGACGACGCAGCGTCGGACTCGTCCAGCTGCAGCAGCCGCTCCAGCAGTTGCTGCAGCGACGACGACGACGACGACGACGACCACGAGACGGTGGACGTCGAAGTGTTCGCAGAGCAAGTGCCGCTGCACATGGGCGTCATCTGCAATGGATGCGAGACAGCTCCGCTCGTGGGGGTCCGCTACAAGTCGCTCGAGGTGCTGCACTTCAACCTGTGCGAGGACTGCGAAGCCAGTGGCAACTACATGCGCTACGAGCCGTTCATCAAGATCACGGACCCGTCGCGCGCGCCCAAGCAGAAGCGCACCTCCGACCTCGTGCATCCGTACGTGACGTGCGACGGCTGCGAGATGAGCCCCATCGTGGGCGTCCGCTTCAAGTCCGACACGAAGGACGACTTCGACCTGTGCGAGGCCTGCGAGGCGGGCGGCAAGTGGACTGAGTCGCACGGGCCATTCACCAAGATCGAGGAGCCCAGCATGATGCGCGCGCTCAAGTTCACGTGCCGTCGAGGCGGCAAGTTCGGACACCACGGCACGCTCGGCCACCACCACCATCATGGGCACGGCCGTCGTCACGGCTGCGACGGGAAGTTCGGCCATCACCATGACGACCACCACCACCGTCATCACGGCAAGTTTGGTCATGGTGGCCGACACCATGGCGGCAAGTTCGGCCGTCACGGTCACCGCCACCACCACGGCCCTCCCGACTTTGTCTTCCACGGCCCATCATTCTCAAACCACGATGGTCCTCGGGGATTCCCTGGCCATGGCCCGCCATGCCACAACGAAGGCCACCCGGAGTTTTTCGGACATGGCCGACCGGACTTTCGTGGACACCATGGCCACGGCCCTCCCGACTTTGTCTTCCACGGCCCATCATTCTCAAACCACGATGGTCCTCGGGGATTCCCTGGCCATGGCCCGCCATGCCACAACGAAGGCCACCCGGAGTTTTTCGGACATGGCCGACCGGACTTTCGTGGACACCATGGCCACGGCCCTCCCGACTTTGAGGGCCGTCATCGCCACCATGGACCCCCTCGATTTGGTCCTCCTGGCCACTTCGGCCGCTTTGGGCCATCGCCTTTTGACTTCACGGATCCGCGCGGCCCGCCGATGTGTCCACGCGACTTCGAGCACGGCCGTCCACCATTCCCCGAGCACCGCGGTTTCCACCGACACCACGGACGCCACACGCGGTTCTCGGATGAGGGGGAAACTGACGAAGAGCAGGAAGGTCGTTGCCACGGACGCCGACACGCCTGGCACGGGCGCGGACGCGGACGCTGGAGCCATGACACCACAGACGAAGAAGCAAGTTCCACTCAGGAGATCCGTGACGCTGCCGCCCGCAACAACCTCGCGACCGATGAGAACATGGAGGTTGAAGACACCACCAACGTTCAAGTCGAGGCGAGTGGTGAGAACATAGGCGCCGCGGAGACAGAGGGCAAGGCGAACTACAGCGAGACGCTGGCGCAACTGGCATCCATGGGCTTCGACGATGTGGAGAAGAATATCCGCGCTCTAGAGCTGGCCAACGGAAACGTGGGCGGGGCCGTGAACGTTCTTTTGTCGGAGTGAGCTGCGTGGTGCCGTCTTGCTGCACTGTACGAGGTGCATCTAGCGAACGAAGCAGCAAGTATCTTAACAAATCAAACAGTCAGCGGATCAACCATCAAGAAAGAAAAGAAAAAGCAAGGAGAACAATTACCAACAAACACTGCAACCTACGCGTACCATCTTCGCTGTCTACAAGATGACCCAGACCCCACAACGGAAGCCCACCTGCGTACCCAGACTGGCGACGTCGACGAAGCTCCTTGGAGCTTTAACTGCATGTTTGCATGTTTTCATGTCAGATCGAGAAAACGAAACAATAGAAAAGATGGCCTAAGATACACCTTCAATATAGCATTGCTTGTTTCGTGACAATATATTATTGCAATACGTAGTACCCTCGCAATATCGTGTTGCAATACAATATGCAGTACAGTATCGTATTGTGGTATTGGACCAATATATTTTTTCCGATCCCTGCTCGTCCCCAACGTGTGTGGGAGGAGCTGCAGCGCCCAGGTCTGTCGCCAATGCATGGGACGCCACGTCCAAGTGACGCTGCAGCAGTTCTACCCTGGTGGCCTCGAGTGCGTTGTCCGATCTGTCTAGTCGCGCTGCACTTTAGCGGGTGGGCGAGCTGTATTCCAATTGAAGTGAAGATGGAGCTGACGACGAAGTACAGCGAGTTGTGTCGCCAGGCATGCGTGGTCTCGCCCCCTTGTTGCGACGATAAGGAGTACACGCACCTCCCACCTTTTTGTCCGGAGCGGGAGAACGAGAATGAGGCCCCACTCAAGCTTCTACCGTCGCGGCTTGCACAGTTCCTGAGTCTGTGCAAGCAGTTCTGCCGGCACAAGGTAGAACCTCGAGTAGTTTTGGACTACGCGTTCGATACGTTCGGGGAGGAGAAAGTCCAACCTCGTGGTCGAGCAGACACTGCCGCGGATCCACGATCCCGAGCGACGTGCCACGTTGCTCCTGTCTCTGTTGTATCTGCGTCCGAACACGACGACGAGGTGTTGCGGCACCAACTTCTGCTTCAACTGCAAGCGTCTGAACCACCACAGCATTTGCATCCAAGAGTTTGACGAGGACAATGATCTGGTACGCTGCCGGACGTGCCGCGTACTGCTGCTGAAGGTCGAGGGCTGTGATTCAGTGAATTGTGTCTGCAGGTTCAACATGAGCTGGCCGAAGGAGAGAGAGCTTCGACAGCAGCGTAAGAAGGGTCAAGCATTTTCGTGTAAGCCAAACGTTACTACAAATATTGCAGTAAGTTCGAAATATTTCTTTTTCTTTCCCTTCAATTGTCAAATCTACAAAAAATGCTCAACTGCTCCTTCTCCTGTCATTTCCATAGTTACACCTCGTCGCCAATGTCTCGGTCGGAGGAGCGCGAGTCGCGGCGCCACCGCAAGGACAAGAAGAGCAGCAAGAGCAAGAAGAAGCACAGCAGCAAGAAGCGCAGCCGCCACTACTCGTCCGACTCCTCCGGCAGCGAGTCCGACTCGCGCGCGGAGCGGCGCGCGCGCAAGAAGTCGGCCAAGATGCTGTCGAGCCTGGGCTACTCGGACGAGACGAACCCGTTCGGAGACTCGAGCCTGAGCCAGCCCTTCGTGTGGGGCAAGAAGTACGAGGACCAGGGCGCGGCCAAGCCGTCGGCACGCGAGCTCAAGAAGCAGCAGCTGCGGCGCGTGGACGAGATCCGCAAGGCGCGCAAGCGGCGCGAGGAGCGCGAGGCCGAGCGCGAGGAGATGGAGCGCCTCAAGAGCGAGGAGCTGCGCCTCAAGGACGCGGAGCAGTACGAGGACTGGCAGCAGAAGGAGGAGCAGTTCCACCTCAAGCAGGCCAAGGTCCGCAGCCAGCTGCGCATCCGCGCGAACCGGGAAAAGCCCGTGGACCTGCTGGCCAAGAACTTGCTGCTGGTGTCGGCCAAGAGCGGGGAGCAGGACGAGGACGAGGTCTTCAAGAAGGAGATCGGCCGCATCAGGGTGGAGCACAGGCGGCCTCACGCTATCGTGGAGGTGCTGTCCATGGACGAGCTGTGGGAGCTACAGGAGGACGTGGGGACTTACGAGGAGCTGGAGCAGAGCGGCAACGGAGGACACAACGCCGAGTTTTGGAAGCTCATGAAGCTCGTGTGCGACGACAGGATCAGGCGCCTCAAGCGCTCGCAGAGTGAGGGGAGAGAGGGCCGAGGCGCGATCCACGACTCGGTTAACGAGACCATCGAGGAGATGCTGGACGGCAAGGACGCCGACGCGTTGAAGAAGCTGCAGGATGAAGTGAAAGAGACCATCGCCAGCGCCTCGAGTGGAGCCACCGGGGTGGATGTGGACTTCTGGGAGGAAGTCGCGCAGCAGATTCGAGTGTACCAGGCCCGCGCGCGGCTTACGGAGCTGCACGAAGAGATGCTCAACAAGCTGGCCGACCTCATGGAAGAGCACGAGAGACGCTCTGCGGAGGAGGCAGCAGCGCGCGCGGCGGAAGACGAGATGCACGGAGAGGTGGACGAGAATGGACGTGACGCCGGCCGCGAAGCTCGCGAGATGGAGAAGTCGTTCGCGCGCAATGGCCTCGACGAGGCGGAAGAGCAGCTCGATGCATCCGAGGAAGTGGCACTGGCCGACTCAAAGGCTGCTCCGCGCTGGAGCGAGAAGTACCAGCCGCGCAAGCCGCGCTACTTCAACCGCGTCAAGACGGGCTACGACTGGAACAAGTACAACCAGACGCACTATGACCACGACAACCCGCCGCCCAAGGTCGTGCAGGGCTACAAGTTCAACCTGTTCTACCCGGACCTCATCGACAAGCAGACGGCCCCGCGCTTCTTCCTGGAGAAGGCCAACTCGGACGAGTTCTGCATCATTCGCTTCTCCGCCGGACCGCCTTACCAGGACATCGCGTTCAAGATCGTCAACCGCGAGTGGGAATACTCCCACAAGCGCGGGTTCAAGAGCGTCTTCGAGCGCGGCATCCTGCATCTCTATTTCAACTTCAAGCGCCACAGGTACCGGCGGTAGGCTGCGAAGACAACCGGAAGCACGCAGCGAAAGACTTAGTTCACATCGATCAATCTACATGCTGCAAGTATGCAACTATTTGTCCTTGACCAAAGTCTGCTGTTGTTGTCTGTGTGTGTAGTATGAAAATCTTTGAGAATCTTTGTATTTGTTCAGGTTTGCTTGTTCCCTATGTTCATGTTGCTAACTATTTTTTTCCTATATGAAAGCGGCCGCGTCGTCGGGCTCACTATCCTATCGACATGTACACCACGCACCATACACCTTGCTTCGCTCCTCCGCGTCAGCTCAGCTCGGCTGACCTGTCCGTCGTGTTGTGGCTTAGAGCTCAATGCGCTTGCCGCCGCCGCCACTGCTGTTGCTCGCGTTGCTCATGGTATCGCTGGTCTGACGACTCTTGTAGCTGCTGCTGCGGTCGTACGACCCGCGACGAGAGCGACCGCGGTTGCCGCCGTTGTGGTGGTTGCCCGTGAGCGACTGTCGCAGAGAGGAATTCCTCACGGCGTCGTTGCTGTAGGACTCGCTGCGGTCGTACGAGCTACGCCGGGTGTGGCCGCCATCCACGCTGCCGCTGAACGACTGCCGGAGCGACGAGTTGCGTCTGTTTTCACCGTTGTTGAACGACTCGGTGCGGTCGTACGAGCTGCGTCTTGAGCGGCCCTTGGACTTGCCCGTGCCGTTCGCGTTGGACTGCTTGTTCATAGCAGGCGCCGCTCCGGTGAGCGACTGGCGCTGCTGCTGCTGCTTCGCGTCCTCGATCATGTCCACGCCGAGCGTCACGCTGAAGCTCACGCGGTCGTTGTTGTCCTCAGGCTCGCCCTCCATGACGATGCCCATGACCTTGCCAGGCGCCTCGATGGGGCCATCCTCGCCGGTCGGCTGGCGGATGCCCGCGCTCTTCGAAGGAGCACTGGGCGCGGGAGGTCCAGACGAGGAACCCGTGCTGGACATGGACGAAGAGCGGCGGTCGCGGCCCTTGATCACCTCCGCGAACGACAGGCGCTCACCAAGAACCTCCGCCGTGGGGGAAGCCACGACGGCCGGCTCCTCTTCGGGGCCAGCAGTCGAAATCTCACGGATGTTCACCACACGGGTCGACTTAGAGCTCTCGTGCGACTTCTTGGTAGACAGCGAGTTGGCGCGCTTGATGGGCGTGATCATGGACTGGCCCGACGACAGGCTGCTCTCCATGGGGGGAGCAGGCGGCTGCAGGGTTGACAGCGAAACACGCATGCCCACGCTCGGCTCGGACAGCTCGATGGCCTTGGACGGCGCGGCAATGGACTTGTTAACCGCCACCTTGGGCTGGGGCTGCTTTGAGGACAGCGCCAACTTCGTCAGGCGAGGAACCTCTTCGCGGTGCTTGCGGCTGAGCTCCGGGTCCTGACGCAGGATCAGACGAAGACGGGCGTTAGCCTTGGCCAGCGCCATGTTCTCGCCCTGGAGGTGCTCCGTGTGCTGCTTCAGGTGGTCCACGGTGTGGCGGAGCGCCTGACGCTCATTCAGAGCCTCGCTTAACGAGCTCTGCATCAGTGTGATCTTCTCCATAACACCAGCGTGCTGAGCCTTGAGGTTGCGGTGGCCGGTCTTGTAACGGGCCAGCTCGCTCTTGAGAGCCTCGTTCTCGTCCTGCAGCTTCATGGCACGCTGGTTCGCGGCCGCGAACGATGCACCGTTCACGTAGGCACCACGCTCCATAACCTCCTTCTCCTTGCGGAGCTGCACACCGAAAGCCTTCAGGTTCGTGTTGGCCTCCTTGAGGGCGGCGTTCTCGCGACGCAGCTGGTCAATCACCAGGTCAGCGTCCTCGAGGGCCTCCTCGCTGCGCATGTGCACAGACGCACGGGTTCCGTGCTGCGCCTGCTGCTCCAGCTCAATACGCGCCTCGCGCTCCTGCTGGAGACGCTTCTTCAGCAGCTGAATCTGGTTCTCGAGCTTGGCGTCCTCCTTCGCCTGCTTCTGCAGCACCGAGAAGGCCTTGATAGCCAAGTGCATGCGCACCACGCTCTGCATCGTGCGGATAGCCTTCACCTTCACCAGGTACTTACGACGGGCAACGAACATCTTGCACATGTTCTGGATCTGGGTGGCACGGTACTCCTCACGCATGCGCACGAGCAACAGCTGGGCGCGGTGGCGACGGACGTACTTCTGCACGCTGATGGCCGCCTTGCGCTGCTTCTTGTACTGGGTCTTGGCGCGGTGGCCACGGTACACCTTCTGGGCGACGATGGCGGCCTCCTTCACCTTCTGGAACATGGCCATGGCCATCCACTTCTTGGCGTAGCGCTGCAGCACCACAGCCGCGGCGTTGAACTTGCGCGTGCGCAGCTCCTCAAGGGACTCGAGGGCGCCCTGGCGGAAGAACACACGCGTCTTACCGACCTGGTACTCGCTGTCCTTGCCAGGCATCAGCTGAGCGAGCAGCTCGCGGACGGCGGCAGCCGTCTTCGTCTCATCGGACGGGCTCTCGTCCGCAGTGGCAGTGAGCACAGCCAGCGCCGAGGGGCTGCCGTCGGCAGCCGTGGACGACGCCAGACCGCGGAAGCGCTCCAGGAACATGGTCTGCAGCACACGGTTGGGGTACGCCATGCGGCTGATGCGCACAGCCTCCACAACACCGGCGCACTGCAGCTGCTCCGTGACGCGAAGCTTGTTGAAGATCAGCGGGCTCTTCTTGCCGTTGGGCTTGATGCAGCGAATGTAGTGCACGTTCGTGCGGCGAATGTCCTCCATGAGGCCGTTCAGCTGGCTTTTGAACTGCGTGCCCACCGTGTCCGCGACAATCGAGTTCTTGCGCTTCATGGTAGGGCGGCCACGCGCGGCGTTAGCCACAGTAGCGGCGCTCGTGCCGGGAATGCCCGTCATGGCGTCGCCCACGTGCTCGTCGGGGAAGAGCTTCTTGAGGAACGGAGCCTTTGACTTCTTGATCAGCATGATCAAGTCGTTTTGCAGCGCATCCGTGTTTTTGATCAGGAAACCGGTCGTGTCGTACTGTACGGGGCCGGCGTAGTGCTTAATCACGAACGCATCGCGGGCAAAGCGCGGGCACTCGAAGCGGTCGTTGTCGCTATAGTGGGCCTTGAGCTTGTTGGCGAAGGCAGCGTCGCTACCCTTGGGGCGCATGCACTCTTCGTTCAGCAGCGACAGCACACCGAAGCGGCCTTCAAGCAGCGACAGGACGTTGACGTTGTCCGCGAACTCGATGCGCGTCCAGGGGATACCCTCATCCTCGTACTCCTGCTGGATGGACTTGAACACGTCCTGCGTGAACTTCTGCTGGAGCTTCTCGTTGGCGTAGTTGATGCACAGCTGCTCGAACGAGTTCTTCTCGAAGATCTCAAAACCGAAGATATCCAGGATGCAAATCTTGTGAGCCACATCCGCGTGCGGGGCGCTCGTCGACATGTTGACGCGGTGGATCAGCCACGAGAACATGTGCGAGTACAGCGCGACACCGAGAGCAGTACGCGCGCCCTCGGCCTGCGAGACGTTCAGCGGCACTTCGTACGTCTCCATGACGGCCGTCATCTCGCGCGTGCACAGCGCCGTGTGCAGCTGGTTGTCGTCGAACTCCATGAGCTGCGACACCAGCTCACTCGCGCGCTGGTTCTCGGGCGTGCTCGTCAGCTGCGAGGCGTCATCGTTGCCGGGCATGGGCTCGAACTGCAGACGCGACAGGTGCAGGATTGCGGCCACGACCTTGAAGATGCTCATCTGGTCCTCCTTGGACACGCCCATGGTCTCCAGACACGACACGGTCTGCTGGAAGCGTTCGGCGTCCCTCAAGCCGGCGCTGACGTCAACGCCGTTGGCCAAATCCTCGTCGTGGGGCTTGATGAAGGGGAAGTCCTTGGCCTGCAAGCCCGTGACCTTGACCGCCGACGTCACCTCCTCGGGGGCGGCCAGCAACTGGTAGAAGATGTGGTAGTTGCGCTCGCCCAGACCTTGCAGCGACACGCGCGACTTCTCCAGCAGATACGTGCGCGAACGCGCGCCGATCAACTGGCCCAGCGCGTCAAACTGCAGCTCCGAGAATTTACCGAAGCGACTCGAGTTGTCATTGCGCGAGGTCTTGGCGTTACCGAAGGACTCCATCAGCGGGTTAGCGTCCAGCACGCGCTCGATGATGCTCGCCTCCTTGGCCTGCGCGTCCGACGTGGACTGGCTGCCGGCGGATGCCAGGTGGGACATCAGGATCTTGGTGGTCTCCGTCTTACCGGCGCCAGACTCGCCACTGACCAGGATACTTTGGTCCTCGCCGAAGACGCGCATGTGCTGGAAGGCGCCGGCACTGGTGGCGTACACATGGGGCGGCAGCTCGCTACGGTCGCGCTCCAGGTACTGCTCCTGCAGCTCCTTGGTGTAGATATCGAGCCAAGAGTACTGAAATAATGATTAATAACGGCAAAATTGCACAAGATTGGTTAGAACTCAGGTTGACGTAAGTACGATCGAATGGAAAAGCGAGGGGGATGGGCCACGTACGGGGTTCACAGCGATGCAAATGGCGCCCGTGTATGTGTAGGGGATTTGGCGCAGGAAGCGGTGCTTGAGGTTGAACAGGATGGCCGGCTCGTGCAGGTAGTTGAGGCTCACCATGTCGGCGCAGCCGTCCGGGTTCGTGAGCGCGTTCTGCAGCAGCATCGTCGACTTCTGCGCTCGCATGAAGGAAAAAGATCGCATCCCGTCATCCAGTCAGAGATCGATCAATGGCTGGCTACACACAAACTTAGCAATGGATGGATGGGCGTACATCGATCTTGCGGATGGAGCCGGCCTCCGGGTGCTTGGGCGCGTCCTCCTCGGCCTCGTCGCCCTCGATCACCACCTCGACGGTGGTCTCGCTCACGACGTGGCCTTTGGTGATGCTGGCCTCCACCCATGCCACCTCCGGGTCGGGCACGTAGATCTGCTCATACCAAGTAAAGATTCGTCATCAGCCAACGGCCAGCTCTAAACTGGCACAAGTCCGGACGTCGTACCTTAGTCTGCTCGCCCTCCATCGTGGCGGACTACTGTAGCACAACGAAGCTTGGGGGTCGGTCGGTCGGGTGTGGGTGTGTGAAGGTAAGTGCAGTCTCTCGCTCCTCTCTCTCGTGTCTATGCCGGGCCGCGCGCTCTCCGTCGTCCTCCCCGCAAAAGTAGCTATGGCGCCGAGGATTGCAAACGCGGGCGGGCAGGCGCCGCCTTCCCCTAGGCCGCCCTCTGTAAAGCGCTCTCTCCTCTCCAGAGAAGGTGGCCCCGCGAAAAACGATCGCCCCCGGCTTTCGCGGGGCCATCCTGGTCGGCCCCGTCTGCCCCCGTCCTGGTTTCACTTGACGTTTGTATGTGGCAGCAAAACACGGTGCGGTTTTGGCAGCAGAAGCGGCCCTGTTGGAGTGTCAAAAGACGGTACGAGCGGCCCACTTCAAGGAACAGGATCGCGGTTCGCGTGGCGCACACAAAGGAAGCCATCTGAGGCGGCCAGCTGGCGGGGATGTGCCCAATAGCGACAAGCAGAAACGAGCGCCCTCCGAGAACGGGCGAAACCGACGGACGCGCGCAATGGCCCGCTCGGGCGGACCGACGGCAGTCCAACGGCGCCGCCAAGATGCGGCGTTGATACGGTATGTAAATGGCCTCGTTGACCACGCTGCGCGTGTGTGCAGCTTGGTCGCTTGAAGTTGTCATTGCCCCCCGCGAATCAGGCTCGGTGCTGGCTGTGGCGCTGTCAGCTGGCTGCAACATGCAAGTACCTCGAGCCGAGACCACGAGTATGTTCGTCAGGTAGTCTGCAAGCAAGGCAAGGCAAGCGGCCGTGCAAGCGCCTTGCACTGCTGCTCGCCGGCGGGGCAACCGCGCAGAAGGGCAACCGGACCTGTACGTGTGCTTGCAGTGTCCGTTTGGGGCGGTCGCTTCAAAGAAGCGTTGAGGAAGGGCAATTTTCCCGACCGGCCCATTGTCACAACGCGCTGATTGCAACTGAGTCAGCGCGGCTCTCGGCCGCGAGCCTTCCGCGCGATCCTCTTCAGCTGTGGCCGCGCATTGAAGACGCCTCAGCCCGAAATGGGCCATGAAGGCGCACAGCTGCAGGATCGGGAAGGGGAGCAAGCCGAGCGCCGCCAGCGTGACGGCTGTGGCCTCAAGTGTCGGAACATTCTCGAACAAACCGCGCATAGCGCGGGGAGCGGCCCGCCTCGGTCTTGGCCTTGCGGCTGCGCGAACGAAGCGTATCCATTGTTGCCGTGCAAAGCCCGCGCGAGATGGCTACCGCTGGGGCAACAGAGAGCGGCCGGCCTCAGCGGTGGTCGACACCCGTCGACACCTTCGAGCTCCGCCGGCTCCAAGCGCTGGAGCACCAGGCAGGCTCCAGGTGGCCGGAGCTTCCCGCCAGCGCGAGCTTCGGCAGTCGCGCCGCCCCGAAAAACCCACGTCAGTTCGTTTCCCAGCGTGCGCGCTGTTTCAAATGAGTCGAGCCCCGAGCCCCCGCTGTTACGGATTAATCGCTATGTGGCAGAGCTCTCGATTTCTCACACCGACAGCTGAGGCTGGACACTTGAAGCGGGCGGCGCCGGTGCGCCGTGTTCAGGGAGGGGAGGGGCTGGGCTGCACCGTGTGCCCCTAACGCCCGGCCAGCAGCAGTAGCAGGAAGGAATGGCTGGCAGGCGGTCTCCAAAGGGCCACGCTTGCTCGGAGCACCGCCACCTGGGGTCACACGCAGCCTGCTCCGGCCCCAGGCAGGTGCTGCTTCGACCTTGGGGGAGCTCTCTCTTGAGCCCGGCGGTTCGGACCCATTCGCCCAGAGAGCGTCCAGGCGCTCGCAGGCTGTTGGCGATCTCGTTCGCGACGTCCCGGAGAAGACCTCAAGGCCAATTTTTTGCTTGACAAAAATTGCGGCGAAACGGGAATCGCTGCTGCGACGTGAGCGCTGCAGATGACCTCGATGAGCATGCACCCGCAGGCAGCGCGATGCTCATGCCTGCTCTGCAGGGCCCAAGGCGTGACTCACCCAGCGCCATGAAGCGCGACGCGATCGGCTGAAACCGCGAGGCCGTTTTGCCGAGAGAAGCATATCATCTGGGCATTGTCGTCCCCGCTTTTTTCGACCGAGAATCTCCTTGCTGACGCCGACGCGATGCGAGTCTCTGCAACGGCGCGCTGCGCGTGCCGCACCCAGCCATTCGCACCGTTTCGCGGGCGAAGCGCCGCAGGATGCTCGAGATGCTCGCGTGGCCAACGTGGCGGAGCTCCTCCCAGGAAACGGCCGAATCATATCGCGCAGCGCTTCTTCAGCTTCGTCGCGGAGGCGAAAAACTCGCCTCCTTGCTGCAAGAGCACTTGCAGGACAATGTAATATTTGCAGGCAGGCTGTCCTCTGCTGGCTGCGGTGCCTGCGAGTCATTGCTCGGTTTCGCATTTGCGAGGACCAACTTATCGGGCGGCGCGCTGCCCAGCCCACCTTCGGAACTGCCCCGCCCGTTCTATATGTACAGCCCCCAGTATCGATGGCGCCAAGTGTTTGATGCAGTCCGTAACTGAAGAAGGGTATTGCCATCGTGTGTGAGCTCCGAGGGCCACGTTCCCTCTGCAGCATATGACTATGACCCCGGCAGTCCATCGCCAAGCTAGTGATGGACCTCTCCGCCAAGAACACCGCATTGGCGCCTCGCCCTCGTGACCAGCACGCCGTCGAGCAGTCAGCTCGACGGCTCGGAGCAGTGCTCGACGATCGCAGCGCCTTGCTCCGAATAGAGCGCTGTAGTATGATACACCCAAATAGTGGCCTATTTCTAATATCTAATGCCTTCGTAATACTATATTTCAAATTTACCTCTATCCTCCTATACTCATGTTGTACACATACCTCATCCATTCACTATTCCTAAATCTCTCCACTACTTCATGCAGCGTATACGCGGTGACACAAAGCGGTGCCATCGCATCGCTCCTGGCTCAGTCAGCTCCGTGCATGCCGAGCTGCGTCCAGCGCTCAACAGTCCAACGACCGACGCTACTGCTCTGCTCTGCACCTGCATTGCCTGACCGACCTCCTCGCCTGCAACGATGCTGCTGCGTCCGCATCTCAGCCGCTGGCTGCAGGCCACTGTGTATCTGCGCGTGCACCGCTGGACGGACTGGGCGCTGCTGGCGGGCGCGCTGCTGCTCTACGGCCTCGCGACGCGGCTCATGACGCTCCCCGTGGTGTTGGACAAGTGGGCCAACGCCTGGCAGCAGACGTGGTGGGTGGCGCTGCTCGGGCTGCTGCTGGGCGCCATGGAGGATCTGTGCGTGTGCGCTTTCATGCTCGCGACGCTCTGGAGCTTCGACTACCTCACGCTCAAGTCCCCGGCCGAGCGGCACAGGCTGGCGCGTCGACGCAGAGAGAAGCAGAAGGCTCTGGCCGCCGAGAAGGCGGACGTGGAGCAGGGAGTGCAAGTCTACGAGGGCGAGACGGACACCCCCGCGTGGATGGAGGCGGTGGTGCTCACCGAGCAGTTCGGCCGACTGGCAGTGTACACGCTCGTATTTCTCGTTGCAACGGGCGGCCTGTGTCTGGACTCGGTCTTCCTGCGGGGCCGCAAGATGCGCTTCTCGGCGGACTTTGTCGCCATGTACTTCCGCGAGTGGGACGCCGCGGGGGAACTGGAGATCGACACGGCCGAGTGGATCGTGCTCTTCTGGACTGTGTTGTTCACTGTGCTGCTGTCTGTGTTCGTGGGGCTGCTGGGCGCGTGTTGGATCAACCTGATGGACTGGGACGTGCTGCGATTCGTGCATCGCAGCGGGTTGTACCAACAATGTGTGGCTCTTGGCGCTGCGGAGAGTGACTACGAGCGTCTGCATGATGATAAAGAGGACGACGATGAATCCGACAGCTCTGACGACTCGGATGAAAGCGACGACGACGATGACGACGATTGCTCGTGCGTGCGCAACGCTTCGTTTCGGCTGACACCGCGAGTTGTGCTCGTTCTTCTCGTCATCGCGTTCTTCCTCACTACGTTCTCACTGGCCAAGATGCTGCCGACTGTAGTGGGGCTGATTGCGCTGAACCCAGTGCTCAGCGAGCCCTTGCGACTAGGTGCTGGGGTGCAGTTTGTAGCGGGAAGGGATTCAAGCAGCATCAGCACGAGGCCGTTCAGCGAGTTCATTGAGCGGGAGACGGAGCTCTCCCAGATCTTCGATGAGAACTCGCTGTACCGTCGCACGTTGGCCTTCGACGGTCCGCTGGCCTTTGACATTAAAGTTGGGCGAGAGGAGCGGCCTAATGTGCTGCTGCTTGTGATGGAGTCTTTCCGAATGCAAGACTCGGCGTTCCTCCTGAACAGTGTGCTCGAAGGAGAGGTGGAGGCAGCTACTGCGTCATTGCTCCCACCAAACGTGACGCTCACGCCAAACTTCGATCGATGGGCGTCGCGTGGTGTGGCGATGCGGAACCTGTGGTCAACTTGGCGGACAAGTCGCTCTATTGAAACCTTGCTTTTCGGTCAGATGCCCTACGACAGTGTGACGGAGACGGGCACCACTTCAGGACGCCTGGATACAAACCTCACCGGCCTGCCGCAGCTATTCAAGGCCAAGGGCTACGACACCATCTTCACCACGGGAACGCGCACGGACTACGACTACTGGGATACGTTCTTGCCTGCGCATGGCTTCGACACGGTGTTAGACCGATGGGGGCTGGTGGACATCGTCGAGAACGAGCTGAAGCTCGACAATTGGTCCGAAGGCAACCACATGCTCACGTACTGGGGCATTCACGACGACCTGTCGTACACTGCGCTCTCACACATTATTCGTACCCGGCAATTCGCCCAAAATGTCGCCAAGCAGCAAGCAGAGCGCGATGCGGCCGCTGCCAAGATGAAGACACCGAGCAACGTGACGGAGAAACCGCTCCCAGTCACCACCGCGTCGACAAATCCGTGGTTTGCAACACATTACACCATTTCAAGCCACGTGCCGTTCCATGAGCGCCCAGACTGGTTCTTCCGCTATGCGGCTGAGCACCGAGAAGAGATGGACCAGTTTGAGCCGCTGTACAAGGGCCACGAACACGAAGAGCTGATTCGTGACTACGTCCAGATGAGGTATTTCTCGGACATGGTGTTCGGCCGATTCATGGAGCAGCTCGAGAGGGACAACGTGCTGAAGGACACCATTGTGGTGGTGGTTGGAGACCACGGCCAAGCGCCAGAGCTCGGTAGTGCAACACCCGAGCAGGACCAGATCGCGTCGTCTCGAGTCGCTGGAGCGATTATCGCGGAAGGCCGAATCAAAACTCCCGTGGTGATTGACGACGCGGCCTCGCAGTCCGACATACTCAACACACTGGCCGACATCGTGAGGTTACCCGTGGGGGGTCTGCTGCAGACCAGCATCGGTCGCTCGCTGAAGCGTGTGCCGCCCAAGGGGGTCGGCAAGCGAGTGGCTTTCAGCAACAACCCGGCCACGAACCTTGCGGCGGTGGTGGGCAACATCCGCCTGCACTTCTTCGCCGACGGATCGGACGCAGTGCGCGCGTACCACACGCAGCGTGATCCGCGACAAAAGCACGATCTCATGGGCGAGCTCTCGGACGAGCGTGTTAGCGAGTTGCTGCAGATCTGCGCGGATGGCCGCGCACTGAACGCGTACTTTAAGCATCGGTGGGACCACAACTGCTTGCTGCAGCCGATCTGCGGGCGCGCGCGGCAAAGTGATGTATAATACACGCTGACTGTCCTTTCATCAGACGACCTGCAGGGTGGTTGAATAGACTGATCGATTCATACATGTGCTACTTCGCAGTAGTATTTTTTTTTAAACTGAAGCCTTTGCTTCCTGGTGTTATTGGTCACACTGTGTACAGTAGTACTACAGATACGACCCACAAACTGCAAAGAGTGGTACATCCAAGTTCCTACAGGAAATTATACGAGAGCTATGCGAGGCTGGGATAACGTTAGCTGAAGAACTTTGTGTCAGATAAGTAAGGAATCTCCACCGCGGCCGCACTGCGAAAATTACGAGAAGCAAAGTCGGGCGTTGCAAGAAGCTCCAAAAATACTACTATAGTACAGCATTTGTTATAAGGGAAATGGCCAATCTCGCGCCGATGGCCAATTCGGGGCCGATTCTGTCGACCAATCAAATAAGTTATACGCACCGCTTTGGTTGAGGCTGGGAAGACAGTTGAAGTGTGAGATGCAGATGCAAATGTATACTTATCTTCTTCACGAAGATCGGCTATCTTGCCTATTTGGCGCTTCCATTTGAGAAGGTTAGAATGGGTTTGAGTTAAAGTCCTGCGAATCGCTTACTAGGCTTCGGAGCCTGCGATGGCAAGCAAAGAAAAGATTCAAGGGCGCGGCTTGCCGCGCCCTTGAATCACGCGGGCAGCGCATTGTTTCCACTTCACCACTTTCGAGTATAACGGTTGGTCGACTCGCCACGATTAGCTTGACTAAACAGCGCGAGCTACAGTGACGCAACGAGAAGCGATTGCTCGATCATGTCGTCTAGTTTCCATGTCCTGGTACGACGACGACGGTTACCTCCGGATTGGATCGTATACGGAACTGATCAGAGATTTGAACAGATCTCCTAAAAGGTGTGCTGGGGGTTGCACCCCCAGACCCCCGCATAAAGAAAACTAACTCCGAGTGTGCGGCAACGGGTCCGTTCGCTGGAATGCTCGTCGCTGGGCCCGCCTCCGCAAATACCGCTCACTGCCGTGCCATATGTTTTGCCTATACAAAAACCAAGATAAGACACCTGTTCCAGTGTTCACCGTTTCGCCAGTCAAGATTCTATGATCGGTGTGCGATGACTCTCGCGCCGCGCGAGACGCGCGTGTGCATTGAGACTCGATTCAATTTTACAAGCACTCTGTACATCTACGCCTGAAGCTAGGAGCGTGTAGATGTCTGGGCAGTGTGTTATGTCTGACCGAGCCTTGTAAGAGAGTTGTTTCATCCCGCGCGTAAGACAATATGTCGCTTTAACTAGCATGCAAACGTCAGCTCTTAGCTGTAAGTTTCATGGATCAGTCAATTTCATACTTCTACGGTTGCTCCTGTCAAGTTTGGAATTAATGCGAGGAGGGGGTGAAATCAACAAATTATTAATAATTGCGGCGATATGCTTTCTTGATGAGGGCATTCACGTAGTCACCCAGTGCTTGCCCGATGCACAAGCGTGAGCGAATCAGCTGTGGTAAGGCAGACCATGTCCCTATTTAAATTTAAATTTATTGCGCTTTACTACGCCCGATACTGCGCGCTGCTGCAGCCTCGCCGACGGACCGCATGTTGGAACAACACGCGCCCGCGGTAGTCGCCCAAGACCATGTCCCTATGCGATCTACGAGCTTGAGTCCTCGTCACAAGGCTAAGCATAAATTACCACACGAAGAGCGTGACGAACACAAGCGTGAAAGGATGTAGTTTGCCTCTTTTGTACTAACGTAGTCGTCACTGTCCGGCAGCTCTGCCTTTCAACGGCTACCCATAATAGTCGTTCGCACCAGCGGTAAATCCCATCTCCCCCGCGACTGCAGCGGCGGATCGGTACCACAGCGTTAACCACCCGAAGATTCCATTCCACTTCAACCTTGAGCGTACAAAGATTTCTGTGGCGTCGTGGTAAGATTGCGTCAACACGACTCGTTAAATAGAAACGGCCGGCGCCTCTTGATTGGCGTATCGCAGGACTCCAATCACGTGCGTCAGCGCTGTACGGAACAAAGTGCGCGTCCATACAAAATCCTTTATCACACGTTATCGCGTACAACGTCCATGCCTGTTCCCCAATCGTTGTCATCCTAGTGAAAGGCTTTGGTCCAGCCAAGCCCGCGCAGCTCACACACATTCCAATTCGCCAGCCCGCGCGCAAGCAAGAGATCCCCCGTTCAAGCCAAGCGTCATGGGTCTGCTCGTGGAAGGCAGTCCGCTGGACTGGCCCGACGCCCTGGAGTGGCTGCAGCACGTGCGCACGCAGGGCATCGACCAGTTCCTGCACACGTACCGGCGCGTCAAGGACATCGAGGGCGACGAGCTCAAGTGGGGCGACGAGCTCGAGTACGGCGTCTTCCAGATGGACAAGGACAGCAAGCGCGCGCGCCTGGCGCTGCGCGGCGCCGAGATCCTGCACCAGCTGCAGGCCAAGGAGAAGCAGTCCAAGGAGCAGGGCCGCGACCCGGCCAGCCCCACGGGTGCCGCCACCGCTGGCCCGCAGCCCTGCGTGGACGGCTGCAACTGGGTGCCTGAGTACGGCGCCTGGATGATCGAGGGCACGCCCAGCGCGCCGTACGGAGGCTTCACCAGCGACCTGCGCAAGGTCGAGGGCAACATGCGGCTGCGGCGCGCGCGGCTGCTGGCGCTGCTGCACGAGGACGAGATCGCGCCGTCCGTCACGGCCTTCCCCATGATGGGCGTGGGCGACTTCACGGTGCCGCCCAGCCAGCCGCACGGCCCCGTGGCCATGTCAGACTACATCAGCGACGTCGTGATCAACCCGCACCCGCGCTTCGCCACGCTCACGCGGAACATCCGCCAGCGCCGCACGCGCAAGGTAGACATCCGCGTGCCGGTCTTTCAGGACGTGTACACGGAGGCGAGGCAGGAGGAGGAGCAGGCCTTGTGGAACGCCGAGAAGTCGCGCCCCCACTACGAGTCCAAGAGAGACGTGTCGTCCTCCTCGTCGAGTCCGTACGGCTCGGCGCCCACGTCGCCCAGCTCCACGTCCAACTCGGACGATAACGCGGACGCCATGTCAAAGTCCCCTTCCCCGCCGACGACGCTGAGGAAAACCCTGGACCACGAGCGCACGCGCAAGCTCTCGACGGTGGACAACGACCACAAGGCTGAGCCGTACCCGGGCTTCATCCACATGGACGCCATGGCTTTTGGCATGGGCATGTGCTGCCTGCAGGTGACCTTCCAAGCCAAGAACGTGGGTGAATCGAGACACTTGTACGATCACCTGGGTGTCCTCTCGCCCATATTGCTGGCGTTGACAGCTGCCACGCCTATCTTGAAGGGTCGACTGGCTGACACCGATGTTCGTTGGGCTACGATCTCCGCCGCGGTGGACGACCGCACGCCCCAGGAGCTCGGCGAGGCCCCACCCCCGACGGATGAAGAGACCAAGGCCAAGTACGCCAAAATGGCCGGCAACGGCGTGAAGCGTCTCCCCAAGTCGCGCTACGAAGGCATTTCGACGTTCATCTGCAACCACAAGCAGGGAGAGGATCCGCACACGCTCACGGACAAGTACAACGACGTCGACGTCCCCTATGATGAAGACTCGTACAAGACTCTGATCGACGCCGGCGTGGACCACCTCCTCGCCCTCCACATCTCGCACCTGTTCATCCGCGACCCTCTTGTCATCTACCAGCAGCGCCTGCACCTCGACAACGAGCGCGAGACGGACCACTTCGAGAACATCCAGTCCACGAACTGGCAGACCGTGCGCTGGAAACCGCCTCCGCCGGCCCCGTCGAGTACCGAGGGCCCCCACATCGGCTGGCGTACGGAGTTCCGCTCCATGGAGATCCAGCTGACGGACTTCGAGAACGCTGCCTTCACGGTGTTCATTGCCCTGGTGTCGCGCGTGATTCTCACATTTGACCTGAACCTGTACACCCCGCTGTCCAAGGTGAACGACAACATGGAGGCTGCCCACCGCGTGAACGCTGTGCTGGACGAGAAGTTCCACTTCCGCTGCCATATGGCCCCTCCTGAGAAGGAGGACTGCTCCTCGACGGGTGGTTGCCACCTGCACGAGGACCCTGATGCTTGCGAGCTCATGACCATTGCGGAGATCATGCTGGGCAAGGGTTCGTACTTCCCCGGCCTCATTCCGCTGGTGTACGCCTACCTGGACTACATTGAGTGCGACGAAGCCACGCGCACGCTCGTGGAGAAGTACATGTGCCTCATTGCCAAGCGCGCAACGGGCGAGCTGCCCACAGCGGCCACCTGGATGCGTCGATTCGTGCGCGCCCACCCCGACTACCGCCACGACTCGGCGGTGCCTCACTCGACGGCGTTCGACCTGCTGAACGAATGCCAGCTGATTGGCGAGGGTCTGAAGCAGTGCCCGGAGCTGCTGGGCGAGTTCAAGATCGCTCCCGTGCGTGGCCAAGCGGCTTACCGCGTACCCCTGAAGAGCAGTGGAGTTGCCGCTGAGAAGCGCCAGGCTCTGCTGCAGCGCTACCTGGGCCGCACGGCCTCGAACGTGTGTAGCACTTGCCACTGCTAAGTTAAGTCGCGGTTAGGAATGCTCCGTAGCTCGCTCGCGTGGGGGCCAGCACTGCTCTTCCAGCGGAAGGTGGTGTCTGCCTCATCCTATTATCAAGCTACTGCGGCACAAGGTATGATCAACCAACAATTCGCATCTAATGAATATGTAGTGAGTTTCTAATCTCCAAGTTCACTTTATCAACCATTCGAAGAGGGGAATGTGCCTTTCATAGGCAGCGATGTGCTGTGTCGTCTCCAACCACGTGGGGGCTAACAATACTTCTGGGGCGGCCCCAGCGGGGCCTGATCGTCCTCTATTCTTACGTGAGAGTTGTGCTTGCATCTCCTTCAAAAGCGTTCTGAAATAGCGGGGAAACGACAATTTATCGGGCTCTGTGCTGCTATCAATCCGTTCGGTGTTCAAGTCGTGAGTACTTCGCACTGCTTCTTCCCTACGACCCCAGCCAAGTCGTACGTGTCCGAGACTGCAGTCGACCGTCCCACCAAGCAGGAGAGATCGTTGCCGTTCGCTCCCGCACGCTTCGAGCAGGTGAGCGAGGATTTCGCTGCCGCGCATTCCGTCCCGAACCACCTTCAGCCGGTCGTCGTACGCTCCTGACATGGAGGACGCGCCCGTGCCGCGCAACCCGCCGCCCAAGCCCAAACGTTCCAACGTGCCGACGGCACCACCGGACTACTCTGACGACACGTACTCGGACCAGGACTACAACATGTCGCCCATTCGACGAGGACGTCACCACATGAACCGACAAAATGGCGGGTCTCCTCCGTTGACGCCGAACTACACCGTGCCCCGCCAGGTTAAAGTCCCCATCATTGATGCCGAGCCGGAAACCACAATCGGTGCCGCCGTGAAGATGAAGGGAGAGCTCAGTTTCGAGCGGCTGCTACGAATCGAAGGGGAGTTCGAGGGCAAGCTCAACTCGAAGGGCTCTCTCGTCATCGGTACCCGCGGAGCTCTCCTTGGAAACGTTGACAACATGAAGGAAGTCTATGTCACCGGCGGTCGGATCGTGGGCAACATCAACGTAGAGAAGCTCGTGCTGCGCGACAAGGCCCAAGTGTTTGGCAACATCACCGCCAAGACGGTCAAGATTGAACCCGAGTGCATCGTTGTCGGACGGATCAACGTGAACCCGCAGGCACCCGAGCGTATCAACGAAAAGGGCGAGATCGTCAAGGATGACCCACCTGACAGCACACCTTCAAGCTAGTTGAAGACATCTATCTATAAGAGACGACCCAGAGGCTTGGCTTGAACAAGCTCGATGAGAGACTAACACTACAACACGATAAACAGAAAACAGATAAAGAATAATCCCGCTTTCATCCCAAAACCATGATTCGATGAATGTAATATATACCCAGCACTCTGTGCAGATGCCTACCGCTAGCATGCTGGCTTGAGGCACCTGAGGATCGAAGCGCTACTGAATCTTGTGCACATGCGTAGCTATTAACCAAAGCCTTAGAATTTGCCCGGACGCTTTCTGCCCGTGAACTTGCTGTCGGCCTTGACCTTCTTGCCCTGCTTGCGGTAGCGCTCCTTCTTGGCCATCACCCAGTCCCTGGAAAATCAACGAACAGAAAAGATCGAACGGTAAGCGAACGGTTCTCCTTCATCGGACAAGAAGCGAGCAGCAACGTACTTGGCCTTGATAGCCTCGCGACCCTTGCCACGACGTTGCTGAGGATCAACAATAACAGTCGAATGTTAGCTAATCTCCAACGTGAGCAACAGCGCAAATATACCAAGCAGCTTACACGCTGGTTCCTAGCGCGTCCTTCGTAGGCGATCTGTCCAGCGGTGGCTCCCGTGCCAAGTCCCTGCGGCACCTGCTGGTGATCCGAGTACCCAGCGAACAGACACAGGTAGAACTTCTTGGCCTTGGCACTGTTGGGGAAGTCAATGACGAGACCGCCTGAGAAGCCGCAGCGCATGGCCGTGCCGGAGATCTCCTCCATCTGCTCAGGCGTTTCCGGGTACAGCTGCAGCACGGCGCGGCTACCGGCCTTCAGACAGGTGTACAGCGACGTGAAGAAGCGCGTAAGGCGCTTGCGAGCCGTGTGTTCCTTCTTGTCCGAGTAGCACAGCCACTGCACGGCGGAAATGCTGATGCAGCCGTCGAAAACTCCGGGACGGAAGGGCAGGCCTCCGCCCATGTCCTGCAGGAACACGTCGCCACTACTGTCACGCTCCGAGGCGATGTCCAGCATGTCTTTGCTGATGTCCACGCCGACCCAGGCGTGGCCGTGCTCCTCCAGCGCCACTGCAGCAAACAACCAGACAAAAGCTTAGCTAAAACTCCGCGTAGATGGCTAAACCCTCTGCAATTCGTAGCTAACGGACCTCCACTGAGGCCGCTACCGCAGCCAACGTCCAGGATGAAGGCCTCCTTGCCCTCAGGCAGGTTCAGCAGCTCGATGGCGCGGTACGACAGCTCCTGCTGCACCTTGACGATGCGCGAACTCGAGTTGTACTTGGCCGCCTCCTTCTCATCGTAGAAAAGCTGCCGCCACAGAGAATAAACGCATAGAGTTAGCGCAAAGGCCGATGCAATTGGCTCCAGGTCGGGCCGGCAGCACGCACCTCGGGCGGCGAGATGTGCTCGGGGCGACTCATAGCTGCTCCGGTCTGGCAATGATACACTGCGCCTCCTCCACCAACATTTTGAAGCATTTGGTACAGCGTACCCGTACGGTACGTCTTCTCAGAAAGGTACACTGTACCGCCTGTTGTTGCTCAGATGGTGACGCCCGCTCTTTTCTTGTCTTGTCGGCGCTATTTCTTGCTGTGCTGGACGCGCGCAATAGAGTTGAGCTACTCGACCGCATTTGACGAAGTGTTACAGTAGCATCTGCACCTGAAGCGGCGGGCCACGATGGCGCAGCACAAGGCCGACTTCGCCATGTTCGACCGCAGCATCGTCAAGGACGGCGCCAACAGCGAGATGTCGGCTCCCAGCCTCATGAGCCCGGTCTCCGGCTTCTCGAGCGAGACCGGGTCCTCCTTCTTCTACGGCGGCCGCGGCGGCTACGCCACCGGACGGCCAGCGCCTCCCTACTCGGCCACACTACGCACGAACTTCACGTCGGCCGCCAACGACCAGAGCGGCGGCATGGCAGGAGGGAGACCCAACTCGATGCTGCCGCCCCCAGCCGCTCAGGACGACGCGTCCGAGTCACCCGACGCCGCGTTCCGACACTTCCGCACGCCCGCACACGACCCCAGCCTGCCTTTCTCGGGCTTCGCAGTTGCAGCTTCGCCGGCGTACGGCCGCGCGTCGAAGCGCAGCATGCTGCTCGTCATTGTGGCGATCGTCGTCGGCAGCGCCGTGGGTGTGCTGCTCAAGCACTTCGACGTTGACCCGACAGTGGCAGAGTGGGTCATGACACCAGGCAACCTCTTCGTGCGAGCGGTGCAGTGTGTGGTGGTGCCCATGGTGCTCGTCAACCTCGTGGTTGCCACGGCGGACATCACGAGTAGAGGCTTGGGTAAGCGAGTCGGACTTCGCGTGACGCTAGTCCTGCTTGTGTCGATCATTGCTGCTATTCTGCAGGGAATGCTGACGGGTGTCATCATGCACTCGGTGTTCACCTCGTACCAGAATGAGGAGTCGATATCCACCACGGACCCCATTTTCGGCATTCAGTGTGGCAACGGCAAGTACCTGGCGGCAGACGAGAAGGGCGCCGTGACCTGCTCGGCGACAGAGGTTACTGGTACATCGCAGTTTGCCCTGGCCGACGTCAACAGCGCGCTCGTGCGCAATGAGGCGCTGACAGGAACAAACTCGTCGCTGTCGGACAACGTACTGAGCATCATCGACCAAGTCGTGCCCGACAACATCATGGCTGCCTTCATCTCAAATACGTTGCTCAGTATCGCTGCCTTTTCGCTGCCGCTCGGAGCTACGATCGCGTACAGTTTCCACGGACCGACGAATCTCAACCCGCTGCTGGAGTTTTCCCGTGAGGTGAACGAGACGCTTGTGCACATGGTCCACTGGATCCTACGGTTCACGCCCTTTGCGGTGCTAAGTCTGCTTGCAGGCTCTCTAGCCAAGTCGTTGGAAGACTCGGTATCTGACCATCCGCTTCGCCTGGTTTTGGTGGTTGTTGCAGTGTTGGCCGTGAGTGTCCTAGTGCACATGCTGGTGATAGTTCCAGCAGTTTTCGTGGTGGTCACTCGGCGCAACCCTTTCCGCTTCATGCGCCAAATGCTACCGGCGTACGTGTACAGCCTCGGCTGCTCGTCGTCCATGGCTACGATGCCGCTGAGTCTGCAGTGTACGGAAACCACCCGGGAAGTCCCGTGCCCCATCATGCACTTCGTGCTATCTGTGGGGACGTCGCTGCACATGCCTGGAACGGCCATCTATCTGGCTGTGCTGGTGCACTTCATGGCTGATGTCGCTGGTGTCGCTGGTGCGCAGTCAACTACTGCCATGCTCACTACTTTCCTCGGTGTCTTTTTGTGCACACTCACGGCACCTCCGATTCCGTCGGGAGCGCTTACTGTGCTCACTGCTGCCTGGAACATCGTGTTCCCTGACGCTGCAATCCCGGACAGCCTGTACGCGCTCGTGGTGGCCTCGGATGTGTTTCTGGACCGCCTTGTCACGCTCTGCAACGTGAGCGCGCAAGCCATGCTCTGCCGTGTCGTAGCTGACCAGGTCGAAGTGAAGGAGCCTGGAAACGGCCCGCGTGCGCAGGTTCAGCAGTACGCTTCATGGTAAAGTAGCCAGTCGTAGTCATGATTCACTAATACATATTTGCAGTCGGAGTGTTGTTCATACACGAAATTTTATTTTTTCGCTCGCGAATGCAGTAGGCAGCAGATCCCCCCCTCCAGCATTGCGTTGAGCTCTTCATGCTTGAGGCGGCGCAGGGGTCGACGGCAGCTTCTCGACCGGCGTGGGGGCTGGCGAATTGCTGAAGTACGGGTGCTTCAAGGCCTCCGCAGCAGTGATCCGCTCCGCCGGGTTATACTTCAGCAGCTTGGCCAACAGATCCAATGCATCCTCCGACGCAGCCGAGAAGATCGACGCCAGTGGCGGTGCCGTGCTCGACGTGAACTCGACAAAGTTGGCCAGCGAGCTGACTCCCGGCCACTCGTCCTCCGTTGGCGTACCGAGCGCGTGGAAGATCTTTCCGAGCTGGTCCAGCTCGTTCATCCCCGTGAGATACGGCATGCGCAGCATGAGCTCCGCGAAGATACAGCCAGCGCCCCACATGTCCACGGAGCCGCTGTACTCTCTCGCTCCGAAGAGCAGCTCCGGCGGCCGGTACCAGATAGTGCAGACCATGGACGTCATGTTGCGGTTCGGGCTGCCGTAGACCCTAGCGAGACCGAAATCTCCAATCTTGACCTGGCCGTCGGGCCCGATCAGCAAGTTCTCGGGCTTGAGATCGCGGTGCAGCACGTAGTGGTCGTGGCAGTAGGCGATCCCCTTGAGCAGCATCTGCATGTACGTCTTGATGTCCGCGGCGGTGAGCACCACGGCCTTGTCCTTGATGACGTCATCCAGGTTGCTCGGCAGCAGCTCGAACACCACGTTCATGGTGTCGTTGGCCACGAACACATCGAGCAGCTCCACGACGTTCACGTGCTTGAGCTCCGCCTGCAGCTTCACCTCGCGCAGAGCCGTGAAGTCCACACCGTCCTTGAACTTGCCGCGCTTAAACTGCTTGATGGCCACGCGCCGCCCCGTGCTCTTCTGCACGGCGGCGTACACGATACCGAAGGTACCTTCGCCCAAGACGTCGCCGCGGTCGTAGCGCTCCATGGTTGCAGGCTGTGTGGGTGGATTGATCCGGTTTTGTGACCGGTCACTGAAGCTTTGAGGTGGTGCACATCAGCTTAGCGATGTTGAAGTTGACCATCACTCTGTTCGAGCTTCAACTCAACCGAGAGAGCTTGTGCTCGTCACCACCGCAGCACTACCTGTGGGGGGGGGGGGGGGGGGTAGAGCAGCATGCGACGAGGTTGCTTCTCTCAAAATTATCACCGAGAAGCCCATGGTGAAACGCTCCGGTGTACTCTAGCCCGCAGCTGCCAACGAGAAAGTTGCGGCTTCTCAACGGCATTTCTCCGACGACCGCATTCTGGCTGTGGGACAGCAGAGCAAACTATGACGCTCGGCTATCTCCTCCTCTGCCCCCCCCCCCCTCCGCTCCAATGCGCTCGTCTTGCGCTGCTTACAGGCGCAGAGGTCGGCGACGCATGAACTCTCGACCGTTACGGGCGAGAAAAGTGTAGCCATGTCCCATACAGAAAACAAGTCTTTTCTGCAAGTAATCTAAAGCAAGTTCGCGTATCTTCCCGTAAATTACCGCGACGCTTGACGGAGAGTCGCGGCAGCCCCACACACGCCTCGGCCTTCATTCGCGAATTCGCCAGCACCAAGACAAGTCGAGTCAAGCAGCCCGCTCCCCGGACTTCGAGTAAGCTTCATCACCCAGCTTCCTCGTCTTCCCAGCCCTCTGCATCTCCTTCTTGTCCGCAAGCCTCAAGCAACCAACCACCAACCAACCCCCTCTTCCCACTCTCTCTACTCTTCCATCTCAAGATGCGTGAAGTCATCTCCATCCACCTCGGCCAGGGCGGCATCCAGGCTGGTAACGCCTGCTGGGAGCTCTACTGCCTCGAGCACGGCATCCAGCCCGACGGCCAAATGCCCAGCGACAAGACCATCGGCGGCGGAGACGACGCCTTCAACACCTTCTTCTCCGAGACCGGCGCCGGCAAGCACGTGCCTCGCGCCGTGCTCGTCGACCTGGAGCCCAGCGTCTGCGACGAAGTGCGCACCGGCACGTACCGCCAGCTCTACCACCCGGAGCAGATCATCTCCGGCAAGGAGGACGCCGCCAACAACTACGCGCGTGGCCACTATACCATCGGCAAGGAGATCGTCGACCTGGTGCTCGACCGCATCCGTAAGCTGGCCGATAACTGCACGGGTCTGCAGGGTTTCCTGGTCTTCAACGCCGTGGGCGGCGGCACCGGCTCGGGTCTGGGTGCTCTGCTGCTCGAGCGTCTGTCCGTCGACTACGGCCGCAAGAGTAAGCTCGGCTTCACCATCTACCCGTCGCCGCAGGTGTCGACGGCCGTCGTGGAGCCGTACAACTCGGTGCTGTCCACGCACTCGCTGCTGGAGCACACTGATGTCGCCGTGATGCTGGACAACGAGGCCATCTACGACATTTGCCGCCGCTCGCTGGACATCGAGCGCCCGACGTACACGAACCTGAACCGCCTGATCGCGCAGGTGATCTCGTCGCTGACGGCGTCGCTGCGCTTCGACGGTGCGCTGAACGTCGATGTGACCGAGTTCCAAACGAACCTGGTGCCGTACCCGCGCATCCACTTCATGCTGAGCTCGTACGCGCCCGTGATCTCGGCCGAGAAGGCGTACCACGAGCAGCTGTCGGTGGCCGAGATCACCAACAGCGCGTTCGAGCCGGCGTCCATGATGGCCAAGTGCGACCCTCGCCACGGCAAGTACATGGCGGCGTGTCTGATGTACCGCGGCGACGTCGTCCCCAAGGACGTGAACGCGGCCGTGGCCACCATCAAGACGAAGCGCACGATCCAGTTCGTGGACTGGTGTCCGACGGGCTTCAAGTGCGGCATCAACTACCAGCCGCCGACGGTGGTGCCTGGCGGTGATCTGGCCCGCGTGCAGCGCGCCGTGTGCATGATCTCCAACACGAGCGCCATCGCCGAGGTGTTCTCGCGCATCGACCACAAGTTCGACCTGATGTACGCCAAGCGTGCGTTCGTGCACTGGTACGTCGGTGAGGGTATGGAGGAAGGTGAGTTCTCGGAGGCTCGTGAGGATCTTGCGGCTCTGGAGAAGGACTACGAGGAGGTGTCGGCCGAGACCGCTGAGGGCGAGGGCGAGGAGGAGGAGCTCGGCGAAGAGTACTAGTTATGCTAACCGGGAAGCCGCAGATGCAGTTGCAAATGCTTGACTCCCGGTGGATGCAGAGCTTGAGTTGCACTCTTGTGCCGAGTGGGTGGGGATCGCACACATTCATTCGTAGGTGTCGTCTCTTGTGTTGGAGACGCTACCTCGCTTAGGCTAGTCTGCAGTTATGAATCATGCGCATTGTACGCGCACCTCAGTCAATATAAAGCTCGCATGCTTTTGCCGTCATTGTCTACTGCATTCACACTTGCTGCTTCAGGGCGATCTTGAAGCAATCTTCACCTAAGCAATTTATCTTGTACTGTTGTTGGAATAACAGCCGAATGAAAGCAATGTCATCTTCGCCTTGACGTGTCTTACCAGACAAACGTGCGGATAGCACCAGACAGAACCGACGTGTCCAGCACGTCGTCGCCCACCTGCACTTGGAATTCAGCCGTCTCCGTGTTCTCGTTCATCACCACCAGCACCTTGCGGTTATCGGGCGTCACAAACGCAGTCGCCTGGACGAACGAGTAGCCCGTCGTCACGCACTGGTCAGTCGCTGACGCGAGCGAGCGCAGCGTGCCGTCTTCAGCGTTGAACGTCCACTGCTGGTGGGGCACCACCTCATCCTCGCACTTGTCCGCAGTGACACGCACACCATCCTCCGTCGATCCACGGCTCAGAGACAGACAGATATCGTCGATACGAATGCGTTGCGTGTCCTCCTCGAACGTCCAAGTCTGCTGCATCCATCGGCACTCACCCAGTCGGACTTCGTGGCCTTCACTTGCGGTTGGCACCAGGTTCAAGCAGAATGGCGTGTTCGTCACCTGCACCTTGTTATCATCCGTCCTGTGAAGCGTCTGGCGAGAGCTACCATCGCACGTTGCGAGGGAAGACTGGTAGTCCACGTACAGCTGCGCATCACCAGGCTTCTCGAAGTGAGCAGCAACTTGCACGTTCACGCGACGCGAGCCGACTGGGATAAACCGAGAGAAGTGCTGGATGAAGTAGTACATGGGCTGGATCTTGAAGTCCGAGCCGTCTTTGGTCAAGATGATCGGGGCATCGCAAAGATTGCCCTTGTGGTTGGGGCCACCGGTGTGGTCCAGCAGCAAGTTCCAGTCAACCCAGCCCGCAACGTGATTGTTGAGATCCGACAGAATGTCGTGGCCGTAGCGCTGGGCTCGGAACCACGCGTCCTGCCCGACTGCAACACCGGGACAGTTGCAGCTTTCAGACGCCAGCATGAAGCGGTTCTGGTCCACGTAATGCGTGTCGTTCAGGTGCTCAGGGTAGTCCACGCCGTCCATGTAGCGCTCACCGCCGTCCTCGTACCAGTGGAAGGCCATACCGTCGACGTACTTGCTGGCAGTGGGGTGGTTGTAGATCACCTCCGCCCAGTGGTGTACATTGTTGCGGTTGTGGTCAAAGACCATGAGCGTGAGGTCCGGGTGATCACGGTCCAGAACGGGCCCCAAGTACTCGCCGATAAATTCAGCCTCATACTCAGGATCATAAGCACAAGCCTCCCACGGCGCCGCAAACTCCGGCTCATTCTGCGGCGAGAGACCCCAGAACGGGATGCCGTGCTTTTTGTAGGCCGTGATGAACTTGGAGAAGTAGAGTGCCCATGGTGCACGCATGTCGTCTCTCAGTCCAACGGGCTTCAACGATCCCAGCATGCTGGCGTTGTACTCCGAGCTCGACCGCTTCATCCAGGCCGGAGGGCTCCAAGGCGCCAAGAACAGCTTCATGTCGGGGCGGCGCTCCAGCGCGCGCTTGATGAACGGGATCATGGTCTCCATGTCGTGCGTCACGTCCACATCAAAGTCCACCAGATCCATGTCGTCCACCGTCTCAGCAAAGCTGTAGGACGCCACCGAGAAGTCGCACGAACCCATGGGCACGCGGCCGAAGCTGTAGGCGCTGCCCTTCTCCTTGTCGAAGTAGAGCGTCAGAACCTCCTCCTGCTTCTCCAGCGACAGCTTCTGGAACTGCAGCGCCGCCGCCTCCGTGAAGGCACCTCCGAAGCCCATGATCTCCTGGAACTTGGTGTCCAGGTCCACGGCGATGAACGACTTGACGTTCTTCTCTCCACCCTTCTGCCACTTGAGACCCTGGATCGGCTGCATCATGTTGGTCACATTGGCCACGTACGAGCTCTGGAAGCACGTGACGTCGCCCTCGTCAGGCGTCGCAGTGGCCACAGTCGAGGCCGCCGAGTGCGACCCAGAAGTGGAGAAGCCCAGCACCAACAGCCCACCGGCGATGATGCCCGTGGACGCGCCAATGAGCCCCCACTTGATCCACTTGCGTCGAGCAGCAGCGCGAGCGCTCAGCCGCTCGTCACTCGCAAGCGAGCTCGTGCCGTACGCAGTGGGCTCCGACCGGGACGCCATGCTTCAAACTCAGTCTCAATCCGCTTGGCAACCTCGAGGCGAATTGGATACTGGGCAACGCTGGCTGCTTGCGAAGATCGCAAAAAATTGTTCTCAAACCCTCCTTTGTTTGCATACCCTGTCAATACCGAGTAATGTAGCTATATTTGTTTAAACATTTCACGGTTGAAGACACTCACACCGATGCAAGCATCCCAGTCTCCCTTGAAAGCTGCTTTAGTGAAGGCTTGCACGCCAACCGAGCACATCAAAAGTAGCAGAAGGCCCCCAACCTGCAGTCATTGAGCAAAATGATGTTGCCGGTGGAACACCTTTATCTTTTAATACCCCACGCAAGACGACTCATGTTTGGATATCGGATGTGAAGCACCTGAGTTTCAACACTGGGACGTCAGGCTGCCGTAAAGTTGCAGCGTGCAAGTCAACAAATATCGCGTGTACTTAAGTATTTGTCATCATGCAGCAATCGGCATGAAGTAGCCTCTATGAGCCGTAAGCTCAGGTTTGATCGGAACGTTGAGATCATCGGTTGGGCTTCCGTCGTATTCCTCGTAATCGTGTTTCTTGGCTGTCGGAAGAAGATCATGTAAATCGTACCTGGGCTTATACTGGGATAGCAGTGGCCGATGGGTCATGCTGCTAGGCAGCACCTCGGTAACTGAAGCCGGTAGCTGAGGCCGGTATTCGTGGTCCCGTGTCACTATCTGTCTTTCTCTTGGTGACCCGGTTACTGAAGCTGGTAACTGAGTCACTATCACTTTCTGTCCCAGTCGAGCTAAACATCAATCGTGATCAACTGAACATGACTTCCGCATTTCGAATTCGGCCTACCCGCTCAGATTGGTGATGCCGTACCTACCTATCTACACGCTTCCTGCCTCGCGAGCTACAACGATTGCCGTAATACCACCACCAAGGCCCCCTGGCGACTAGGAAAGCGCAAACGTTGATGCAAACCTTTTCCTGTCTCCTTGCCAAGATATGAACTGCTGCACGTGCGAAACTAGTGCATTGAAAGATACGCGCGGGCAATTGTTTTTAATGAAAAATTTAAATGCAACTACGTAGTATAAGATAGAAGCGACACTCAATCTAGGTAGTATTGTGCGTTTCATGCATTGGCGGAGACGACTTATATATTGACAATGTAGAGGACGACTTGCACGGGATTACGTTTCAGTGACATGAAAGAAGAATTGTCAGAAGCGCAACGAGCTAATGGTGAAAAACAACGAATGAAAGGTTGAATCATCCACCATTCGTTTTCGCTACTCGCCAAACTGCAAGTTACTTGTTAGATAGTTTTCTCAAAGCAGTATTTGTATACAGCATCGGAAAAATCATGTGCTATGAACCGTACTATGGGGAATAGTTTTTCCTCTCGAAGCGTCAAGTACTTGTAAGTACAGCAAAATGCTTAAACATTCTGCTGTTTCCTCAAACCATGGCATTAATGTAATGATCTCAAACCAAATTCGTGGACACTGAACCAATGTTCAACACACTAGAATATCCCCCGACCAGCGAGGCGTTTATAGTGTCCCTCTGTGGCGTAGATCAGCACTTTGACGGGGTAAGTTCTGGCCGTGACAACTAATTTGTGCTTTGCCACCGGAACGACTGGCAAGGACGAGATGACGCTCGAATCCTATGGCTAGTGGTTCTGACACAAAAAGGCAGTCGCACGGCTAGCGCGGCAACATCAACTTCAGCACGCAAGACCACTCTAACGCCACGACCGCTGCGAACGACTAGTTTTCAAGTTGGTAGGGGTGTCTGTGACGCGCGTCTCGTCGACTAGAAGATGTGGCCACGCTACCAAGTGTACCAACATATTGACAGATATGATAGCAGTGTTGCACATCTTGCGACGCCCACAAATTCAGGACCCGAAAATGACAAGACATGCTAAGATGCTGCATTTATTGGCTTTGCAGATAAAATGTCGCCCCGTTTTATGGCCTAGATCGAGGTAGGCCGGTCCACAAATCAGGGCACAAATCAGAGGGGGTAGCATGGACGATCTCGATTTACTTAGATCGACCTCGAATTACGCTTTTGAAAACGCAAAAAGGATCGATTTACCGTAGATCGACCTTGTTCTACTCAAATCCACCAGCAGGTCGACCTCGAGCCCTGATTTCGATTGGCGTAGGTCGAGTTATTAGCCGGCCTAAATAGATCGATCTGTCCCTTTCTTTGACCCCGTTTTATTAAATCGAGATTTATTATAACTCGAGGAGAACTCCAAGTCAAAACGACAAAACGTTTGCAAAGCACAATACTAAAAACTTATATAATCCGCCAGAATTTTCATAAAGGTATCGCTCACGAAGCCGTCTGGATTCATAGCGCTTCTTATCACTTGCTAGGCAAACAAAGCGGTGGATAGTTGAACTTCCAGCGACCGTGGTAGCGGTCGGATTCCTCTTTGATTGTCGTGATATGCCCCCGGATGTTGGCGAAGTACTCCAATGTCGTTGGTAGTCGTGAGACGATCAGACCACCGTGCCCCTCCAGACAGAGCATACTATTTGGTGTCAAAAGCCTGGTTGCTCCCGTAAAATTGCTATCCCAGCCTAAGCGTAGCCCTAGTAATAGACACCTCATGACCAACTTAGCTCCAATCAAGCGCGAAAATGTACCAAGGATGGATTGATGCTAGCATCTAGGTCGAATATATTGTTGTACTCTAGTAGTTTTGCTCTATGCCAAGGCACTGCCTTGGGTGGTGTTCGTAGTCGTAGTCGTATAGAGTCGGGTGTCACGCACCATTTCGCATCTGGACATGCATATATAAGTCGTCGACGGGTGCCTTACATCCAAGTGAACGTGCGGATGGCGCCCTTCGGGATCGTGGTCTCGAGAGCCATGTCGCCGACCTGAACCTCAAAGTTGGCGTCCTCCGTATTCTCGTTGAGCACCACGAGCACCTTGCGGTCCTCGGGCGTCACGAACGCAGTCGCCTGCACGAACGAGTAGCCGCCGGTCACGCACTGGTCACTAGTTGAGGCCCGAGAGCGTAGCGTGCCGTCCTCCTCGTTGAACGTCCACTGCTGGTGCGGCACGACCTCAGCCTCGCAACGGTCTGCCGTGATGCGGACGCCGTTGGCCGTGGATCCGTGGTTGAGCGACAAGCAGAAGTCTCCGACGCGGATGCGGTCAGTCTCCTCCTCGAAGGTCCACGCCTTCTGCAGCGGGTACTGACACTCCTCCAATTGGATCTCCTTGCCCTGCCACATCGCGTCTACCATGCCCAAGCAAAACTTGGTTCCTGTCACTTGGATCTTGCTGTCATTGACCCTCTGAATCGTCTGGCGAGCGCTGCCATCGCACGCTGCGAGTTCTGTGCGGTAGGCCCACATGAGCTGAGCATCTCCGGGCTTCTCGAACCGAACGGCCACTTGGGTCTTGACGCGGCGCGAACCAACGGGAATGTACTTGGAGAAGTGCTGGATGAAGTAGTACATAGGCTGGATGCTGAAGTCCTTGCCGTCCTCGGTCAGAATAATGGGGGCGTCACAGTTGTTGCCTTGGTGATTGGGGCCGCCCTTGTGGTCAAGCAGCAGGTTCCAGTCGACCCAGCCAACGACGTGGTTGTTGAGGTCCGTCATAATGTCGTGGCCGTAACGCTGCGCGCGGAACCATGCAGCGTCTCCGTAGGCAACGCCAGGGCAGTTGCAGCTCTCCGTGGCCAGCATGAAGCGGTTCTGGTCAATGAAGTGCGTGTCGTTGAGGCGCTCGTGGTAGGCCACTCCGTCCATATAGCGGTCAATGTCGTACCAGTGGAAGGCCATGCCATCCACGTACTGCGCAGCTGTGGGGTGGTTGTAGATCGCCTCGGCCCACTGACGAACACTCGCACGGTTGTGGTCGAAGACCATGAGCGTAAGCTCAGGGTGGTCACGGTCGAGGACGGGACCAAGAAAGTCTCCAATGAATTCAGCCTGGTACGACGCGTTGTATCTGCAGGCCTCCCATGGTGCAGCAAACTCGGGCTCGTTCTGAGGCGTCAGGCCCCAGAACGGAATGCCCTGCTTCTTGTACGCAGTGATGAACTTGGAGAAGTACAGCGCCCAACTTGCGCGCATGTCGTCCTTGAGCCCCACCGGGTCCATCGACCCAAGCATGCTCGGCGTGTACTTGTCGTCGCCACGCTTCATCCAGGCAGGCGGGCTCCACGGGGCGAGGAAAAGCTTCATCTCAGGCTGACGCTCCAGCGCGCGCCTGATGAACGGAATCAACACTTGCTGATCGTGCTTGACGCTCATGTCAAAGTACAGCAGCTGTGTGTCGTTCAGCACGTCATCGAAGCTGTAAGAGGAGACCGAAAAGTCACAGGACCCCATCGGGACGCGGCCAAAATTGTACGCGCTGCCCTGCTCCTGGTCAAAATAGAGCGTCAAGACCTCCTCCTGCTTGTGACGAGGCAGCTTCTGGAACTGCAGCGCCGCCGCCTCCGTGAACGCGCCTCCGAAGCCCATAATCTCCTGGAACTTGGCCTCCAGGTCCACCGCAATGTGCGACTTGGAGTTCTTCTGAGCCCCACGCTTCCACTTCAACCCAGTGACGGGCTCCATCATGCGGGTGACGTTGTCAATATACGAGCTCTGGAAGCACGCGACCTCGGCATCCACCGCCGGCGCCGCGTTCTTGAACACGCTTGTCGTGGATCTCAGCGTCGCAGCGACTGCGTCGTCGTGGATCGAGCTGGTGCCCAGCAACGCCAGTGTGCTGCAGATGCCACACGTCGCCAGGCCAAAGACTCCCCACTTGACGAAGGTGTGGCGCTTGGAGGCCATTTGGTTGGCCAGTCGCTCGTCGACCGCCAGGGAACTCGTTCCGTAGGCGGTGGGCTCCATGTTGCTTGAAGACGTGCAGCAGCTCGGGTCGGGGTCGGCGTAGCTTCCTTCCGGCTCGGCGTCGGCAAATTGGAGACTGAAAGCTCGTTCTTGGCAGGCGCGCTTGCAAATCTCACTTCGCTCTTCTGCTGGGATGGCGTTGGATCGCTGCGGACACGTGTGATGCTCCTTTATTTTTGTGTGGAGCGCAGCGATTAACGCGAAAGGGTGCGACTGACGTTGAAGTGGCTGGCCGTTAATTTATCTTGGTCTCTCTATGCCAAGTTGAAGCGGCGAAATGCAGCTCATAAGATCCCAGCAATCGTGGCCGTCCGTTTTCCGTTTCGCGCGTGCGAGGCTTGGAGCAGGCTCTGCGACGCCTGGTGAGGACCAGACACCGGGCCACAGCAGGGGTCTTCACTGCCGATTGAAGATTCGATGCACTTCTATCTGCCTGATACCATCGGAGCTGCACGCTCGGTTTCGCTACACGAGGGTGGTCCGTTGCTGGCGTTGGATTCGTCCCGCAACGGTGCAACTTCAAAACTGAAGTTGTGAGAACGAATTGGCAAATTGAGATCTTGATATGTATGAATTGCTCTACCGGCTAACTAGCTGGACGACGCATTATAATAGCAAGCAGATGCGTTCCTACTTACTTGGCTACGGCTATCAATCGGGCTAGGTGACTTTAGTACTCTTCGCCGAGCTCCTCCTCCTCGCCCTCGCCCTCAGCGGTCTCGGCCGACACCTCCTCGTAGTCCTTCTCCAGAGCCGCAAGATCCTCACGAGCCTCCGAGAACTCACCTTCCTCCATACCCTCACCGACGTACCAGTGCACGAACGCACGCTTGGCGTACATCAGGTCGAACTTGTGGTCGATGCGCGAGAACACCTCGGCGATGGCGCTCGTGTTGGAGATCATGCACACGGCGCGCTGCACGCGGGCCAGATCACCGCCAGGCACCACCGTCGGCGGCTGGTAGTTGATGCCGCACTTGAAGCCCGTCGGACACCAGTCCACGAACTGGATCGTGCGCTTCGTCTTGATGGTGGCCACGGCCGCGTTCACGTCCTTGGGGACGACGTCGCCGCGGTACATCAGACACGCCGCCATGTACTTGCCGTGGCGAGGGTCGCACTTGGCCATCATGGACGCCGGCTCGAACGCGCTGTTGGTGATCTCGGCCACCGACAGCTGCTCGTGGTACGCCTTCTCGGCCGAGATCACGGGCGCGTACGAGCTCAGCATGAAGTGGATGCGCGGGTACGGCACCAGGTTCGTTTGGAACTCGGTCACATCGACGTTCAGCGCACCGTCGAAGCGCAGCGACGCCGTCAGCGACGAGATCACCTGCGCGATCAGGCGGTTCAGGTTCGTGTACGTCGGGCGCTCGATGTCCAGCGAGCGGCGGCAAATGTCGTAGATGGCCTCGTTGTCCAGCATCACGGCGACATCAGTGTGCTCCAGCAGCGAGTGCGTGGACAGCACCGAGTTGTACGGCTCCACGACGGCCGTCGACACCTGCGGCGACGGGTAGATGGTGAAGCCGAGCTTACTCTTGCGGCCGTAGTCGACGGACAGACGCTCGAGCAGCAGAGCACCCAGACCCGAGCCGGTGCCGCCGCCCACGGCGTTGAAGACCAGGAAACCCTGCAGACCCGTGCAGTTATCGGCCAGCTTACGGATGCGGTCGAGCACCAGGTCGACGATCTCCTTGCCGATGGTATAGTGGCCACGCGCGTAGTTGTTGGCGGCGTCCTCCTTGCCGGAGATGATCTGCTCCGGGTGGTAGAGCTGGCGGTACGTGCCGGTGCGCACTTCGTCGCAGACGCTGGGCTCCAGGTCGACGAGCACGGCGCGAGGCACGTGCTTGCCGGCGCCGGTCTCGGAGAAGAAGGTGTTGAAGGCGTCGTCTCCGCCGCCGATGGTCTTGTCGCTGGGCATTTGGCCGTCGGGCTGGATGCCGTGCTCGAGGCAGTAGAGCTCCCAGCAGGCGTTGCCCGTCTGGATGCCGCCCTGGCCGAGGTGGATGGAGATGACTTCACGCATCTTGAGGGGGTTGAGTGGGGGTGGAGAAGGGTACTCTGGAGTCGACGCGCGGCTGGAGAAGCTACGAGGAAGCTGGGTGATGAAGCTTACTCGGGTTCCGAAGACGCTGCTGGGCTTGGGCTTGGGAGGAGAATTGTGAATGGGCAGAGGCGTCGGCGTCCTTTTGTTTGGAGATCTCTGCAACTATAGAAACGACTCGCTCCTTCCCAAGCGGCGGCCAAACTTGTCCGTTTCCACCTTTTCCGCCTTGTATAGCTCAACTTATTTGTGCTGATGCCAAAGTGCTGCGCCAACATTCTGACAAGAGCGTAAGCTGTAGTAACGACCATGTATTGAACTTGTGGCCAACACCAAGAATGCTGGTGCCTTCATATGCTGCTGCGTTTCGCTGTGCTTAATGCATACTTCTCGCTGATCAAGAAAGTATCTTTGTTTTGTCGTATACACCATCGAGGAGAATTTTCTACCCCCTATATTTTATGGTACCAATCGATTCCATTTCGTCTCCTAAGTTCGAGCATGGGTCTCGCCACGCATGGCACGTCTTGGTTTTATTGAAAACAAGCAAAACGTTTGGCCCGAAATAATCTTAGGCTAAGTATAGTACCAATCAAGCCTGTGTTTCACGATATAATTAGACCATCCGTTTGGACAGGGTAAGTACAAATACAGTCAAAATTCGATTTCGTGATTGGCCAAAACAATGATGCGGTTAGGCGACAAAATAGCCCGAGCCGTTCTTTGGTGTGCTGTTTTCTGCTGTTTTTGGCATACAATCGAAAAGGCGATCCAAAGCGACCCTGAAAGTCTGAAATAGAACGGACCAAAAACGAAAAAGTTATGACCAAAACTCTCCTCGATGCTGTCGCGGTCTGTGAAGTCGGATCCTGAAGTTGCAGTCGGAAGCTGAAATGCAGTTCTGTCATGTACATGGGATTCAACGTGTGTATGTCGTGGCGACGGCGCCGCCAGCGTTTTTCGCAATGATTATGATGGCGAGTCCAAGATGAAGAGCGCATGCCACGAAAGACACGAAAACGATGAACTGCGTTTTCATTGCCCTCAATTACTATTGCGCGTTCTAGTCGAACTTTCCGAAGTCGATTGATTGAATCGACCGAGCCAAATCGCCAGCAACCGCCCGAGATTTTGATCTGACTTGAGTTTACTATGTACGCAATAAAGTACGAAATAAGAAGTCGCTCAGTCGATTCCAAGACTTGAAATTTGTATTCAGCGATTTCAACCCATATGGTAAAGCGACCCGAATCGGCAATATTGGCCAGAATTCACAATACTAGTATCTAATGCTGGCAGTGATGGCACGAGCCGCTCCAAAAATCATTTTAGTCTCTGTCAGCCACCACCTCAGTTCGTCGGGCGCGTGGCGATCCAGTACAGCGAGTTGGTCCGCGAGCTGCCGTCGTCGAAGAAGGTCATGTTCTGAACCTTTGTCCACGCGGTGGTGGGGTCAATGATGGCCAGGTCCAGGTACGCGTAGCCCTTCCAGCGGTCCTCCATCGGGTCTTCCACACGGCCGAACGCCTGCTGCTGCAAAATTGGGTACTCCTCCTGGACGTACGCGGGCTTCAAAAACGCATCCGTGATGGGCGTGAACGGGATCATGTTGATCAGATGCATGTGCTCAATCTCAGGTCCGAACCACGTCGTGTACGACACCTTCGTCGCGGCCACTTGCCCCGTCATCTTGTTGGCAGTGTAGATCGGCTCATAAATGTTCGAGCTGGACGGCATCTGCCAGTACGTCTGCGCACCACGGATCTCCATAGCGAGCAGAAGATGTCCCATGCGCTCCACCTCCGGCACCTTGAAGGACTTGCCCACCAGGTACACGCCGTAGTAGGCGTTAACGGCTTCACTCACACTCTCCTGGGACTTGCCGCCGTCGAGGGTGTACACACCGCTGGCAAACGAGTGACTGTCGAACCAAGAAAAGTGGCGCGTAAACGGGAAAAAGGTGCTGCGATACAAGGAACAAATTTCACCATGTCAGTTCAGGTGCAAAGCAACTTTAATACACCCAAACGAGTGAGCACAGCAACTTACTCGCTCTGGTCCGGGCTTGCAATGTCACGAACAATAGCCATCACAGCCGTCTTGTGCGTCTTGACGAAGTCCGGGCGGAACTTGCCCACCACAGCAACAGCATACAAGAAGTAGCCGTAGTGGAAGTGCTGCAACAACAACAAATATTCATAAACATCAGTCGGCATACAAAAGCTGTGCTCAATAAGCTGGTGTCACACGTACGTGGTCGTTGTACCATCCGTTCCCGAAGTCTGTCATCCAAAACACGCCCTTCAGCCCGTTGAGTGAGCACAAGCCACCCCAACTGCGGTCGTAAACGAAGTGGTCACCGTTTTGGCCAAGCATCCACGGGGTCAACCACTCCTCAAGCTTGTCGAGAATCTCGTCACGGATGCCCTTCTCGTCGAGCTTGTCAGCAATCAGAACCAAACGCGCTTGGCGACCAATCTCCTTGCCGAAGTAGTACGGGTCCTCGGCCTCGGGGGTGTAGTTGGAGTCATTGGCGAGCGCCACCTTGATCGCCTCGAGATGCTGCGGCTGAATCTGCACGTTTTCCTCCTGGAACGAGGCCGTCGGCAGCGTCTCCTGCATCACCCAGCAGCTTCCGAGAACCGCCGTCATGTTCGACTTGAGCGTGCGGTGTCCAAACTGTCCAAGCACCTGGAAAGCATCGCTGTCGGCCTTCAGCGTCGCCGCGTGGTGCGGGTTCGCCAGCATCAGTAGCTCAGCGGTCGAAGTCGAGTTCAAGTTCGACTCGCCGAGATCAGGGAAGCGCTTCGTCTTCCAGCAGAACGAGAACGAGGCGTCGACGTCGCCCACATCCGTCGTAATCGAGGAGCCAACCGGGTAAATGGCCGCAGCCTTGTCAAGAGCATCCACGGCCGCCTGCGACGCCCCCTGCGGGACAATCGCGAGCCGCGCAGTTCCGGAGTAAAAGTCCGTGTCCACGAGGCGGATGTTGGTGGGGGTGGTGAGCTCGCCGCGCCAGTTGTACGGGCGGTAGTCCTTCTCGTTGGCGAACTGCAGCTGCAGCGTGCGCACCTTGTCAAAGTACAGGATCCACTTCTGCTGGGACTTGCCCGTGCCCTGCGCGCTGTCTCCAGCGCCGTACACCTCCGTGTCCAGTTCAAAGCGGTCACTCGTCCACGTCTGCAGCTCGTTCCACTGGGCCAGCGGGTCCCTTTGCTCCACCGGCACCCCGTTGACGGCCAGCACCGTGGCGTTGAACTCGAGCACAGGCAGCACGTTCTGGTACTCCACCGTCACGTAGGGCGAGCCACGCACCATGGGCGCCTTCATCCACTTGCCGTCCTCCCCGAAGTAGTACTGGAGCAGCACTGACAGCGCGTCGAAGCCCACGACGTTCCTGGACGTGCTGTTGCCGTCGCCCAGCAGCGCGCGGGGCGCGGTGTCGTTGCCGCCGGCTGCCGGCACCACCTTGTGGCTGTAGGCCGTGAAGCTGGCGTCCACGTTGAAGTACTCGGTGACGGCGTCCTTCGTGGCCACGCGGCGCGAGTCGCCGTACGAGACCTCGAGGCGCTTGGGCAGGCTGCGCACCGTGTAGGGGCTGAGCGTGACCTCGCCGCCGCCGGCGTTGAGTCCGTGGCTGTCGCCCACCATCAGGTTGGACCAGAACTCGTTCGTGGGCAGCGCGCGGCCGAAGCCGCTGCGGCGCACGAGCTTGGGCGGGATCGGGTGCAGCTTCTCCTCGAAGGGCGGCCGCATGGTCAGCAGCTCGGCGTCCGTGAGCTCCACAGGCGCTGGGGCGGCCGTCGTGGGCTCGGGCGCGGCTGTGGAGGCCTCCGAGGCCTTGCGCGAGCCGTCGCTGGCCACGAGGATGCCGATGGTCACGACGGCCACGAGCGCCAGCGGCACGATCACGAACAGCGCGCGGCGCAGCGGGGGGCGCGCGCGCGCCTGGGCCGCGCCAGAGCGGCCCTGCAGCAGCGGCGAGTTCTCGTTCACTGCGGCCATGGAGACTTGGCACCGAGACGCAGCAGAATAAAGAATGATCGGATCCCTTGCGAGGTATCTATCCTGATTCGCGGCCCCATAGTGAAAGCAAGATGTCTGCTGCGACGCGGGACTGACGTCAGATTTGATGGCCGCGGCGGGCTGGTTATCAGAGACCAAACAACGATGGCGTTGGATGGCGATCGCCATGCGTTCGACGTGCACGGTGCGCTTCATCAATGGTTACCCTACCGTACCGGACATTGCTGCAGTTCGGCTGTTGCCTGGTTGCCTGGCCCTGTCGTAGTCGTGTGGAAGCCAACTCGAACGGACAGCAATGCCAATGCGTTGAGTCGAGTCTCGATGTTGGGCTACAGAACAACTCTACCATACTCACTTTCGTCTCTGCACAACAGTGTCAATCATGGTCTTCTACCGGCAGCACCCGCGTTTATCGCACACTGTGGCAAACATGCAGGCAGCAAACTGTTTGCTGTTTGATTGCAGTAATACTGTAGCTCTTAGTTTCTAAAGCCATTCTGCGTTGCAATCTCCACGGCTCGATGGCGAGGAGGAAGTATTGAAAACGACCGATTCTTTCTCGTTCGCAACCACGATTGAAGAGCAGCAGTTTGGTCTTTGCGATACTTAGGAAGCGGGGTATTGCATCATGCAGGCATGCAATTTGCATGCCGTCCACGTGTAACTTAGTCTAAGTAAGTTACTTAGAGGCCGGTACCTTCGGCGCGTCGGGACCACCGAATCTTGAGGCGCACTCCTCCGAGTCAACAGATCCCACGGAGTGAGTAAAGCAAAAAATAGAAGATCGGCGTCCCGTTTTTAACGTGCTGCAGCCACCAAAAGTATCAGTTATGCCGGCGATTCCGGATGCTACTGTGTGCGTTGTGTGACACATATCTTGCCGCCACTTCAATCACAAGCCACCATACAAAACGCCAGTCGAACGCATCCCTCAACCGTCACCACTCCACCTTTTTAGCAGCCCCTGGGTACCTACATCTGCGCAAGCGGCTCACTTCTGAATCGACCGAGCAGCGCGCAAGTCGAAGTCTGCGCATCTTCGCTACTGTAGCCATGACGAGGGAGCCCACAGTCTACGGCACGGCCTCCTTGGCCTCCGACGAGCGGCTGAGCGCGCGCGCGACGCGGCGACGCGCCCTGATCAAGTGGGGCCTCGTGGGGCTCGGCGTCTGCGGAGTGTGCACCGTCTTGGCCATCTTCGGGCTGACGAGGCTGCCGGAGGACGCTGCAGTGGTCCCCACTGAGGCGACAGAGTCGTCGCCCGACGCGAAGGCTGCTGCGCCGGCCCTGGAATCGGAGGTCGCGTGCGTCCAGAGCTCGTACGTGGACAACGTGACCAACATGATGGAGCCGATCACCGGCCTCAAGTGGACGCACGGCGCTCAGCCGAACGCGGCGTCCGTCATTGTTGTGGACGTGGAGACCAAGTTCCAGGAGATCTTGGGCTTTGGAGGAGCCTTCACGGAGGCGGCGGCTCTGCAGTTCAACAAGCTGTCGCCGGAGAAGCAGGAGGAGGTGCTCACGCTCTACTTCGACCAGCAAAAGGGCAGCGCCTACATCTTTGGTCGTGTGCCCATGGGCTCGTCCGACTTCTCGGCGGGATCGTACAGCTTCGACGATGTGGTCAATGACACGGAGCTCACCCACTTCGACGAGGAGGTGAAGCACGACCAGGAGGTGCTCATCCCCTTCATCAAGCGCGCGCTCGAGCGCCAGCCGAACTTGAAGCTGTTCACGGCTCCGTGGAGCCCGCCGGCCTGGATGAAGCGCGCGGCGCTGGACTACTCGCCTAGCATGCTCAACTCCGCCAAGCCCATTGGTTTGAAGGACGATGCTCGTGCGACCTGGGCTCTGTACTTCTCCAAGTTCATCACGGCTTACAAGAACCAGGGAATTTCGTTCTGGGGCCTAACTCCGCAGAACGAACCGCAAGCAGAGGTCCCGTGGGAGTCGTGCATGTACACGGCTGAGTACCAGGCTGAGTTCATCGGAAACTTCCTGGGACCCATGCTGAAGCGCGACCATCCCGAGCTGGTGCTAATGGTCTTCGACCACAACCGTGGAAGTACCCGTCAGTGGGCGGAGGTGATCTACAACCACTCTATGGCAGCGCAGTACGTTGACGGTATGGCCTTCCACTGGTACGACGACGAGCGCTACATGGATGGTGTCGAGTATCACGAGCGTCTGAATGACACGCACTTTGTGGACCCGAGCCGCTTCTTGCTGGCAACGGAGAGCTGCAACTGCCCTGACGTGGGTCACGGCGACCTTGCCTGGTTCCGTGCGCAGCGTTACGGCCACGACATTATGACGGACCTGAACAACTACGTGGCTGGCTGGGTGGACTGGAACCTGTTGCTCGACCACAAGGGCGGACCCAACCACTTAGCGAACATGTGCGACGCCCCCATCATTCTGACGGAGGACGAGACGGACTTCTTCATCCAGCCCATGTACTACTTCATTCAGCACTTCTCCAAGTACATTCCGGTGGGCTCGCGCCGTGTCAAGACGGAGGTGGCGGCACGCTTCGCTGAGCCCGGTGAGCCTCAGCTGTACGTCGACTACCCCTCGATGCTGGCGGCTTGTGACGGCAGTTCTCGCCAGAAGTGGCGTCCGACCGACGACGGCAAGCTGGAGGTCACTGGCACCGGCTTCTGCATTGACCTCAAGGAGATCCCGTGGCAAGGCCACCAGGGTCTGCTGGTCGACTGCAGGTACACGCAGCAGCACTGGACCTACGAGCTTGACACGGGCCGCATTCGTATGGGCGACTACTGCATCTCGCTCAACCACGGCTCAACCCAGAACGGTGTGCGCATCAGCACCGACCTGTGCGAGGAAGAGGTCAAGTCGCACCAGCAGTGGAGGTTCGACGTTGAGGATGGCACGATGCGCTCGTATGCGTCGACGACGGACCAGTGCGTGACTGCTGGCTATGCTTTCGTGCAGGCAGCGGCTTTCGTGACCCCGGAGAACCACAAGGTGCTCGTGGTCATGAACGAAAACACTGAGCCGGCTGACTTTGAGATGCAGGTGGGTGGAGTGGCGCTGGAGACGACGGTGCCGAAGGGTGCGATCCGGACTTTTACCTGGGAGTAAGGGAGCTCGTTGGTTGCAACGATGGTGGCGTACTATGTGTAAAAAGAGGGAGAAGGCTCAAGACAGAAGACAGCAGCTATACAATGACGAGGAGGACAAGTGTAAGCATCAACATCACTACCTAACTCTTGCACAATCTAATGTATATTGTTGCTGCTCAGCTTTCTACTGTAGTTTCATTAGCTTTGCTTCTTCGTGTCTGCAGGGTCCAGCGACAGGTCTCGCAGCAGGTCATTCCACAGGTCGCGATCGTAGGGGTCCGCCTCATTTCCCACTCCGCTGCCGAGCGGGTGATACTCTTGATCGTCGGGATTGTAGTTGTCTGGGGTCTCAATCTGCATCTCCACCGGCACTTTGCGCTTCTTGGGTCTCATCTCGAACACCTCGATCGCTTCCTTGAGGTAATCCGCATCCAGCTCCGCCTTGGGCACCTCCTTCCACTGGAAATAGCTGTCTAAGTGGCGCATGAACTCCGCGCGGACCTCCGGAGCACGACGCTCATTCGCCAAGAAGATCACCGTCTTACGGTGCGACAGCGCCAGCAGTGACTGCACCAACGGCTTGACGCAAGCCTTCTCGTACACCACGTCCGCGCACAAGATGCAGTCAAACGGCGCCTTCAAGTTCGTCACCGGCGTGCCCCTATCGATAACCACCAACACCAAACTCAATCAGCATTGTACCGGGCATTGCAGCTACAGCTATTAGCAGCCAGCGCAACTTCGTACCACGCGTGCTGCTCCACGCGGACGCGCTGCAGCTCCTTGTCCGTCAAGTTCTCCCTCACATTGCGTCGCAGCCACGGGAGCACGGGACCAATGTCCGTGAGCACCACATCCGCCAGGCCTCCAGTGATAATTGCACTGGCGATACCCGCGAGGCCCCCGCAGCCCGCGCCGAGTTCGCAGATGGACGAAAACCGCTGGAACCGCTCGGGCCGCTGCTCAATGAACTTGAGCAGCGTCTTGCTGCTGTCCCAGACGGTCGTTCCCAGCACGAACGAGTCCGGGTCCTGCTCCACCGACACCACTCGAGACTCGCCAATGGGCACCTCCACGCATCGCGCCCAGTGCGTGAACGAAGACTCGAGCTTCAGCGGCTGCGACTCGGTCAGCGCCTCCTCCGCCATTAGAATAATGGCCGGCTCACTTGTTTTCACTATAGTCACTAAAATGAGAGTAGCAATACCCGATAGAGTGACATTGAACTGAAAAATGCCGTATGGCGATGCCGTGTTGATGCAACAAGTCGCCACTCTCCGATCGTCCTCGCCAGCCTCACGTCGGTCGTCCGCAACGATGGAGCAGAACCAGTGGACACCAGCAGCAACGCGTACGCCACGCTGTGACTTATAAGGCTGTTGGTCATTGGAGAGAGCACGGCTGATGGTTATTTGCTGTTGCAGACGGCCCCTTGAGACGACACGAAGCTGCGGCGCAGCAGCGCGCCCTGCAGCTGGAGCAAGCGCGACAGAACCACCATATCTCTCCAGGTGAGTGCTGCAATAACTTTTTTTCTTGTGGGTTGAAAGGTGGCGCTTACATTTGTGCTTTGTCGATGTTGCACGGCGAATAGACGACTACAACCGGCAGGTGAGGAGGTGGACAAGTGGAGAGAGCTGACAGCGCTGGAGCTAATGGTTAGTGTTTTGTGCTATTAGCTGCACCTTTCGTCGTTTTCGTACCTTGCGAACGTGATGGCTCTGCGACGACACAAGATGCAAATGCAGCAAACGCAGTTCCAGTATGTGTTGCCTGTTTGCTTGGTGTCCTTAAAAGAAGTGCATGCAGTGCTAACACACATTTGTGTTGTAGGCGCAGCATGTACTAGCGACGTTGATGCCACCCTAGGATTTTTCTCTCGGAAAATATACTGTCCATGTTTTCACATGTCAGAGAGGTGAAACTGCAATCGATCGGGCTGAATCCACACCCAGCGGCATTTTGAGAGGCAAATATGGTTGCTCACTTCGGTTCACGTGTCATTTCGAACAAGCGTGGATGTTGAACATAACGCTCTCAAATACGGACTACAATCACTAGGGCACGTCAGTTGTTGCCTGTGCCGTCGATATTGGTAGGCGGGAAGCATCCAAGAGGATAAAAAAGAGAAACACAGCACCAGTTCTAGGACCCATGAGAACAACCCGCGATGCAATCTACCGTATTCGGGGTACCCGGACTGGTGGTCCGTGGGATTCGCAGTTCTCAGGAGCGATAAGATACCTACATCGAATTCTGACAACATAGACACACCCGCTCAAGTCGTACATGCGCATTTTCAATTAGTACTACGTATTACCCAATCAGACTCAGATTCCGCTCGCGCATTTCGTCGTCCGCAATACTACAGAACTCTGCCTGAATACCGAACGCCTGATATATATATAAGGGCTCTAGGTTTATATTGTGATCTCAGCGTTACCGGAGAAAAGGCTGTACTGAATTAGTTTATCTTAGACGGGTTTTGACGCTTGCTTGGTTAATCAAACCCGAGTAAAGCAGTGCTGACAGCGCTGACCTTCGACCAACCGTGTTCGCACCACATCAGTGCGGTTAGTAGCTCTACTTTGTACTACTCCTAGAGGGCTTAGCGGGTAGTGCGCAAATGTGAAAGTGGAATCGTAAATACAGAGAAGATCGCACAGACAATCAAAAGGGCGCCAATTTTCAAACTGCACAGCTTAGTACTTTTAGCGAAACAAAGGTATCCTGGGTTTTTACATCAGTATCTTTGCCCATCTCCGTTCGTCCTGTTGTTGGACCTTGAAGTATTATTTATATGAGGTTATGTATTGTGTACCCGTTCGGTATTGAGGCAGATTTCTGTAATTGTATACGTTATACTGGTAGTATAATGCTTTGCAAATAGCAACCGCGCTAGGATAGGATACTTTGGAATATTTTTTTTTACTATATTTTGAGCTGGAAAGTATACTTTACTATCAGTGAAACATCCGCCCTCAAAGTAAGTGTTAATCGCAGTGAAGAGCTGACAAATTACGTAGCAATAAAATAATTGTCCTAAACAAGCCTGCAGCTTAAATCTTGCGCCTGTGCGGTTGTAGCTCGTCCACGCTGGCAGCAGTAGGCCTTGCAACTCATCAGCATCAATAGGCCTCGCTTCAATTGTGTTCAACCCGTAGTTCCCTTTTCCGAAACCTTTTGTGAATTCCGTGATGGTGAAGGAGTCGTTTATTGCCATGTAAATCAGGATGAAAATACCCCCACCAGTGCCTCAATGACACAAGATGTCAGCAGGATCAAGATCTGTGACGCGCGCACAAGGTTCCGGCGGTCCGCCAAATTGGTCCGAGCCGATCTCGGTCCGAGTCGGTTAGCAGGAGCGCCACAGGTGGCTGCAGCGGGCTCGCAGCAAGTTGGTGGTTTGTAGAAGTAGGAGGCTAGGCATCCAGAAGCTACAGGCTCGCTCGCAAAATCTACTCAGTTCCCAATTTCATTCACATCAATCAAGTCCACGTGAGAAATGACAAAATATATTTTGTGGGCAGCCAATAAGAACATTTTCTTTATTTTTGTGAGTCTGTTTTTTGCCATCCACGATATATCAAGTGATCACTACGACTTACCTATGCTTTTTTGCATAAGTCTGAACTAGTAATTGGAGGCAATATATATTGTAAGAGCCGGCTAAAACGCCCACCTCTAGCGACACCCAATCAGATCTTAATCGCCAAATTAATCAGAGTACAAATCAGGGGTTAAGTCGATTGTGATCCATATGTACGCCAGACTGCACGATTGCCCAGTAAAAGTTGGGCATTCTGCTCCAAACGCATCTATATCGACTGGTTTCCCATAAGTCGATCGTCAGATAAGACGCTGCGCGCGGTCCGTGACGCCCCGCCATCTTGACGGGAGTTCGAGATTGGCGCCCGTGAGTGAAGGTCGCAGCACCGTCGCGAATGGCTACGTCCCGAGTTGAAGATGTGGTGCACACCACGGCTCAAGTCGCAGGAGTTTCGCACCTAAGACGCACCTTCCTTAGGTTCGCGTACCTACGAGTCTTCGGCGACTCTTCGGCGGCGTCTGTTGGTGCTAGAAGATCCGAAACGGACACGTTTAGACTTAGTATTTGTATTGGACTATAGGAAAGACAAGATAGAACAGATAAGCCCTTTGGGCAACAACACAGAACAGCTTTTCCTCTCAAGCGACAAGGCCTCGAGCGCACGGTGGACGACCCGTGTCCAAGGTAATCTTGTAGGGAGGGAGATGCCTGTCGGTGAGCGTGCCTACTAGCATAGTGGTGTGCGTTTACCCCGGCAAGGCCAAGAGAGTAGAGGAAGGGCCGTGTATTGAAGGCGAGTTACCGCCGTGTATTGGGTCGCAGCTTAAGTGCTCCCCTTTTGACCGTCGGAGAGTTCTCTGACACCCTCGCGAACGGCCTACCAGTGGCCAGGACCCTTCCTTTGGAGGGACCGCGGGGTTATTGCGTGTGAAGAGCACTCCAGTCGTCGCTCGTGACTGGAAGTGCTGGGTTTTGCTGGTGGCCTAAGGAAACCACGGGACATAAGGGGAAATGACCAACCCGAGGAACGGGTGTGAAGCTGGGCCTTTAGGTTCATATTCATTAACCCGACAAGCCTGCTGAGTTATTGCTACTCATCGTGACTCAGTGGGTGTTGTCTTAAGGATTGTGCCTACATCTACTAGAAAATCGGCGTGTTCCTACCCATGGTACGAAGTGGCCATCGACTCAATTGGCCCTTTCGGTAAACAGCAATTTCGAGGCGTGACCATCATCGACACTAGCACAAGGCTGTACGAGTTGCACCGATGCCAGCAGTGACGAAGCGGCATACATCTTCGATCGCTACTGGCTTTGCCGATACCCGCGCCCCGCTCGCATCATTTACGACCAAGGCACGGAGTTCAAGAAGGAATTCGTGGAGCTGCTGGAGAGCTACGGGATCGAGATGGTGTCAACAACAACTCGCAACCCGCAAGCCAACGGTGTGATTGAGCTTCTGCACCGCGTCATTGGCGACAAGATGAGGACGCAGGAGATCAACACGGCATCCGACTGGGAAGTGTTCCTCCATAATGTCACCTTCGCACTTCGAGCCTCGCACCACAGCATGTTGAACGCATCGCCGGCTCAAGCGGCGTTTGGCCGCGACATGATCGCGGACATCGTACACAAGACGGACTGGGCTGAGCAGTACCAGCGCAAGCTGGACCAGATCGCTCGCAACAACAAGCGCGAGAATGCGAAGCGCCGCGACTGGAAGTACGCGCCTGGCGACCGCGTACTGCTCAAGAATGATGCTGGCGTGCAGCCCAAGATGGCGCCGCTCTACAGTGGACCTTACGAGGTGATTGCTGTGCGCGAGAACGGAACGCTGGTGCTAGACAAGGGTCGCTACATCGAGACGCTGCACATCCGTCCCGTCGTCCCTGTCAAGTCCCAGCGTGGGGAAGAATGTCAGCAGGATCAAGATCTGTGACGCGCGCACAAGGTTCCGGCGGTCCGCCAAATTGGCCCGAGCCGATCTCGGTCCGAGTCGGTTAGCAGGAGCGCCACGGGTGGCTGCAGCGGGCTCGCAGCAAGTTGGTGGTTTGTAGAAGTAGGAGACTAGGCATCCAGAAGCTACAGGTTCGCTCGCAAAATCTACTCAGTTCCCAATTTCATTCACATCAATCAAGTCCACGTGAGAAATGACAAAATATAAAGGTGCTCGCAGTTAGTAGATTTCGCCGCTATTATACAATCCTTTCTGAGAGTAAAACTGCGGATGCATCATTTAACAATATCGCGCGACTGTTGCAAGAATGCCGTTCGATGACAAACTCGCCTGGGCCGCCTAACGACAGTTCTTCGACCTGCGAATAGTATTGAATTGACACTTGGCCCTTTTAGAAGTATCCAAACAATTATTGTGTGGAATCTAGACCATTTTGAATCGATGATGACTTCGTGGCGACTCTTTTGTCAGTATTCAAACTACGAAGACAGTCCGGAGTTTGCCGCAGAGTTGACTAAGTGTTTACTGTTATCTATATTTTCTTGACGTGGTGGCGTATATTTAGGCACTTATTTGGGAGTAATGTACGTTAAGATGGCTATTGGAATCCGCATATCTTCGTGAGAAAGGCACATTTAGTATCCTAATATAAGAGGGGGGGGGGGTACACTAACATCGTATAGCAGTACCGCATTGCTCATGTCAAAGCGAATTATTTGGCGCCGTGGATAGGGCACCGTGCCTCCAGATACCGTAATTTCGCAGTCCTAGGCGACGTTTAATCCTTAGCGACAGGGTGATCTAGCCAATAAGAGTGTCGTATTTTTACCATGTGGCACTGACTATGTTTACCTTTTTGCGTGCTGCTAATTCGACGCTCATATCGCATTCTAGCTTTACGCGACTACAGAGCACGGATCGCCCACGCACCACCGGGCAGGGCAAACGACGCAAGCAGTACGAGCGACACGCTGTCGCATACAGCGACAAAAACCTGGCTTGACTTCATCGACAGTGGGTTCTCAGTCAATCAGTGCACCGTGTACTTTTACGGAGAGCTGCCCCGAAAGGAACACCACGCAAAGAATAAGTCGCTCAGCAATGGAAGAAAGCAGCCGGGAAAATTAAGGCGGCTTGCGAATCGGGTCGGGTGGGCCGCTTCAACGGGGTGCCGGGCACGAAGTACTGTGTCACGCGGCAGTGGCCACTGCCGCGAGAGCAGGTCAAAGCGATCGACGACTTCTTCGAAAGTCGTCGCAAAGCTGGGCAAGTGCGGGAATCGAAGTCCCCGCACAGTGCTCCGACGTTCTGTGTCAAGAAGCCACAGGGCGACTGGCGCATCGTTCATGCGTATAACAAGCTGAACGATGCGATGATACCGGCGCAGACGCCGATACCTCGAAAAGATGTTATCATCGATTCGATGGCCAGGAGCACTATCTACAGTGCTCTTGATCTGCGCGATGGGTTCTATCAGATCATCATGCGTGAGAGCGATATCCCTCTCACGGCAGTGAGCACGCCGAGCGGCATGCTCTGGGAGTGGCTAGTGATGCCGCAGGGTCTGAAGAACGCCCCTGCGACCGTCAACAGTTGCGTGACGCACTTGTTGCGCTCCGTGCGCGACTTCGCAACGAGCTACTTCGACGCTGTGTTCGTCCACAGCCGGGCTGCAGACGGGATGAGCGATGTTGAGATGCACAAGGTGCATCTACGGAAGCCGCTTGCGCTCATGCGCAACCACAAGCTCTATGCGAACCTGAAGAAGTGCATCTTCGGGGCGAGCGAGATAACCGTGCTCGGGTGTCTCGTTGGGAAGAACGGTGTCCGCCCTGACCCTGAGAAGGTCAGAGTGATCAATGAGTGGCCGACGCCGTCGAACGTCAAGGAACTGCGGCAGTTCCTTGGCTTGGCCACGTACTTGTGCAAGTACGTGAAGGACTACGCGGGCATGATACACCCGCTGTCACAGCTCCTGAAGAAGGACGCCGAGTGGGTTTGGACTGCTGAGTGTCAGCAGGCCTTCGATGCAGTCAAGCGGGGCTTGACAGAGGCGCCGATCTTGGCGTTGGCCGACCAAGATCGCCCATTCCACGTTGTGTGTGACGCATCCGACTTCGCAATCGGATGTGCGTTGATGCAGCACGATCACGAGGGTCGTGATCGTGTCGTCTACTACCAATCGTATCAGCTGAAGCCAGCGGAGCGCAACTACCCGGTACATGACAAGGAGCTCCTTGCCATGAAGTACGCACTCGCGAAGTTCCGAGTGTATCTACTCGGAAGCAAACCGTTCGTGGTCTATACGGACCACGCGTCGTTGCGGACGGCTGTGAAGTCGCCGCACATCTCGCAACGGATGGCGAGATGGCTCTCATTCTTCGCAGAGTATAACTTCCGGGTTGAGTACAAACCCGAAAGACTCAATGTGGTGGCCGACGCGCTCTCGCGTCGACCTGACTACGCCACGACTGATGCCGACGTCAATGTCATTGACGCCATGCGATCGAGCACCCCGACGTCGTCACTGCGAAGCTCTTGCTGGCCTACGGCTCAGCGCCTTCTGACCAAGCTCGTCAGAAGCTGCCGAAGCATCTTCGTGCTCGTGCACACCGTTACCGGGTGCACGACGGGTTATTACTCTACAGTGCAGTCGACGACAACGCGGACCGCGTTGTCGTACCCAATGACCATGACCTGCGACTCAGGATCATGTATGAGTATCACGATGCACCGACTGCGGGACATCCGGGCCGTGAGAAGACATACCTTCTTCTCACGCGAGACTTCTACTGGGCCCACCAGTATAAATGGGTGCGCAAGTACGTCCGTGCGTGCGAGGTTTGTCAACGTGTGAAGCCTGCGCCTTTCGCGCAGGCTCCCTTGCAGTCACTACCAACTCCACGGGAGTGTTGGCAGTCCATGTCTTTGGACTTCGTGTTCGGTCTTCCCCCGGACAGCCAGGGGAACACGGGCGTTGTGGTCTTTGTTGACCGCTTCAGCAATATGGTACATCTTGCCGCGGTACCCGCTGAAGTGACTGCGAAGCAGACTGCACGTCTGTTCGTCGACATGGTGTTTAAACACCATGGCATGCCGATCGACATTGTGTCGGATCGAGACCCGCGCTTCACTGCGCACCTTTGGCAAGAAGTGTTTACACTTCTTGGGAGTCAACTTTCGATGTCGACTGCGGACCATCCGCAGACGGACGGGCAGACCGAGCGCGTGAACCGCGTGCTCGTAGACGTGCTTAAGAGCTACGCTCACTCGTTCCAACACTGGAGCGAGTGCCTGCCGATGGCGGAGTTTGCCATCAACAACTCGGTGCATGTCTCGACCGGGCATACACCCTTCTACGTGAATGCCATGAGGCACCCACGCCTCCCGAGTCTACTCGGGATGGTGGCTCCTTCCATAAGTGGGGGAGGATGTCCGACTGCACCGCAGCAGCCGCAGAATGCCGCTGCCACTTGCACAGTCTCAGCCGCAACGACACGAAGTAAAGCCAAGAACCGCGCGTCTGTGCAGGGCACAGACGCCGACAAGCGCACGAAGAACGTGTCTGTGCGGGGCACAGACACCAACAAGAACAAGAAGAACGTGTCTGTGCGGGGCACACAGACACTGACAAGAACAAGAAGAAGAAGAGCGTGTCTGTGCAGGGCACAGACACCACGAAGACCAACGCAGAGGCAGGGCCTACTGCTGGAAGCGAGCTGAACGAGTTCAGCTCGGACGCAATCAACTTCGTGCAGCGCAGACAAGCCGTCATTCGGTTTGCCCAGGATGCTATCGCAGCTTCTGTCGACCGACAGAAGCTGACCGCAGACAATGTTGGCAGGGGCAACACAAATGAATTCAAGAAGGGTTCATTGGTTTTGTTAGCTACGCGAAACCTGCCTAAACATGCGGTTTCCGACTTCGGGGCGAGCAAGCTCGCTCCGCGCGTCCTTGGACCATTCACAGTATTGGCACGGCATGGCAATGCTTACACGCTAGACATTCCGTCTAGCATGCGTCTCCATCCAACGTTCTACGTCGGAAGGCTGAAGCCATACCTGCAGCACGAGCTACCTAGCTTGGCTGAACGGAAGCAGAAGACTCGGCGGTAGCCATCGTCCTCTCCAGCGCGACTTCGCGCTGGAGCAGCGGGTCGAGCTAGTGGTCCAGCTCGGTCGGAACGATCGAGGCGGTCTGGGAGGCCGCCGCAAACCGCGAATACTTCAGAGCGCCGAACACAGCGCTCTGGAACTACTCCACGACCGGGACTTGGTCGTGGGGAGACACGAGATCAGGGTCAACACCAAGTTGACCACACACGGTGTGTGTTTCCGCCACCGCCGCCGCCGATTCGTGATACACACGGCTCAACTCGATGGATTGTTGAGCGGATTGTTCATCACAGTATCCCGAGAACGAACAGGCAACCAGTTCGTTTTCGTATCCGTTGGAGAGGATTCCCTCCCAACCAAGATACTTGGGAGCCGCGGAACGGCTTGCTCGAAGACGTCCCGGACATGGTGAGGCCCACCATGCGCTGCACACTGAAACGTAATGCAAGCGCTGCTGTTAACAGCAGCACCCGAAGATACTTCGAGGGCAGACATAGGTACCTGCCCCCCGCGGCAGCGACGCGCTTCGCACGTTGCCGCGCATGCTACTCAGCAGCAGAGAGGTTCTCCGCTGCTGCGCCAGCGGTCTTCAAGTTCGACGCGCTCGTTCCATTACGAGCGCGCTCTCTTCAACGTCACGCATTGACCAAGCGGTCGATGGTAGTTGACGTGCCGGGACCGGCACGTCTAACCTTGACGGGGGGATGGTGTAACGGGGTTACACGCACAAGTGGCTACAGTCACTTGTAACTCTAACAGACACGACGTCTGTTAGAGGTTCGAAAGAATTTCTCGTCCTTGGTGTAGACACACCAAAGGCTACATACATTTAGGATCACCACGACGGGTGATCTATAGAGACTTAGGATTCCTATTGGTTGAGAGCAGCATCTTTTAGCCAATGAGTGGCATGCAGAGCATTGAAATTCTGTCCTCCAGCCGTTGGCAGATTCCTTGTTTAAAATATTACATTTAGAGGAAGTCAGAAACATAAAAAACACAAATAGCAGTTCTCATCTTTTACCAAAACCCGCTACTTGGAGTCTTTATCTTGTTTAAAGTATACTCGTGGATCTCGAGTATACTTAACTCAAGTAAAAGACACCTACGCTTCCTCATACACGTGCGCATACGTGTATGCCGTAGTAGTAAGCCAAGGTAGGCCCATTACAACTGCGGTGTTGAACGACCTCATCACTACGCAATGACGGCCGACATGGTTCCTGCAGCGTTGGACATGGACAGTTTCACGCCATCAGGACCGATGCAAAAGGTAGTTGATTAAGTATTTGACACTCGCCATAATGCCCCTCCCCCCCGCCGTAACGATAGCGTAGGCGCGGGCCCTCGTCGCTCGTACTTTCCATGCCCGAGGTTTATTACAATCGGATCTCCACGCTTTGCTTGGATCTTTGTACCATGTGGCCACGAGCATCTGCCCGTTCTACAGCGCCTTCGTGTGGGTCAGGCAAACACGCTCCGACGCACTCGCGTCGCGGTCACGCGAAGATATAGTTAACCACATCTGGCGGTGGTACATCCTCGCCGACTAAACGCTAAACGGTGTGCCTCTTGACTACTTCAGGCCGCTCCCCGAACCCGATTTCACCGACGCCACAGATGTGTAGTTGCCGGTCTATGTACACATGTCGCATCGACAAAGCTAGCGTTCACATAAGGGGACGGCCAATTAGGGGCCGATTGGCGAGTCAACCACATAAAACGAATATAGCTTGGGGTCCAATACACAAGCGAAGCAAGTTGAGGCAGTATTGAAAAGCCCTCGATCTCAGCTTTTTTATACTCGCCTCAGCCAGGAACCAATTAAATTAGCGCACAGCGGTTCGCGACGCGTGGAGGTGTGTCGACACGGTCAGGTCTAGGTTTATCATCGAAGGGCACACTAGCAGCATTTGAGTCTACAAAATAGGTTATCGTGGGAGACCAGGTTGTTGGTTTACCAGCCTCGCAAACTTTAATTCGTCACACAGCGTATTCCCAGTTACAGGTAACGTTCCGGAGACATCGAAACCGCAATTAGCGAGGTTACAAAAAATATCTAAAGAGCGAAAAACGTTTTTGGAAGCTCTAAGAGGTGTCGGGAGGAAGGAAAAGACTAACGCGAAGGCTATGTCCAGTTCGTAGTTCAGAGGGCCAGCTTCTTTTGCCTGGCACGTTCTCTATATGCAGCAACTTAGGGACAATAGACCGTCCTTCCACTCTCAGTGGCAAGTCAGCAGTGCAAGGATATGCAAGGCCAGTGGTAAACATGTGTTGATTGAATTAATACAAAAACAATGCATGTGCAGAAGCCCAGTAGATCTCTGCTCCTAGTGCGTCAACACGAAAATCACCAAACTGACAAAGGCGCCCGTTCACCAGCTTTGCATGCCCACCTCATGTCGAACCTTAAGCTCTGTTAATTTCCGCTCGCAATGCCCTTCACCTCATGGTGACACTTTCGGACACTTGCTCTTACCCACCTTTAGGCTCCCGCTTTTTCGGCTTCTTGTTCGAAGTGCCAGGGTCATCTGCGGCGATGGGACTTGGTGTCGCTTGCGGAGAATGGCTGCGCAAGGTTGCGGGCTCCACATTTCCAATTGAACCTCTGAGCGAGTGCTCCAGTGCTGCATCAGTAGCAACTTGCAGTTGCTTGGGAGAGGTGGACTGCTTTTCTTGGTCTGCAGTCATGGTAGACTTGTTCCCCTTATCATCGTCATCAGCGGAAACATTGGGCGGTGTGGTGTACCATCGTACTAGCTCGAAGCAGGCAGGGATTGCTGGATCAACCAAATCCAATGTCTTCACGCTCGTGGCCACGCGGCAGTCTCCGTAGATAACAACCTTAGCGTTCTCGAGCGACAGCACACTCTCTGGTTGTTCCGACGTGACCTTGTCAACTTCTGCTAGCCACAGTGTGCATTCAACATCAGTATCGCTCATGTCTTGCAGAGCCACCGTGCGTTTGCGTAGAATCCTCCCGTCCTTCGCTGTCACGTCGTCCGGCTTATCAACACGCACTGACGCCGATGACGCTGACAGATGTGCCCTCTGGATGCGATGCTACGTCCTTCAGTGAAGTAACATTGCAATCCACTAGGCTGATAGGAACACTGAACCCGCCTCGAGTATCGTCGAACCACTCCTGCAGAGTGATCACTTCAGGTAAGTTGGGATTCGGGACGACCATTGTGTACAACAGCGTCGATCCCGAAAATCATTCACCATCACTTGCCGGAACGCGTACGGCTGGTGTGTAGTCTACCTCTGCAAACTCATTCCACAGAGTGCAAACAATCTCCACGTTCGACGAATCTGTCAGCTTTAGCTCTCGCTTGACTTGAACCCCATCTTTGCGGTCAACAACACTATCCAAAACACCGACGTCCATAATCATTGGGAGGATGTCAGCTTGTGCGTGCACATCAGCATGAGCGAAGTCGCGAATAGTTGTGAAAGCGTAGTACACGTGTTCAATGGAGTCATCATCTTCAACCGGAGTCAAGCTAGCAGAAGAAGCCAAGACTATTTCCTACGTGTGGTTCGGCTTGCCAAATCCACGCGCAGCTTTTCTGACTATTCCACCAGCGAACAAGAAGACGCCGTCACCACGCAAGATTGTAGCCAAATTCTTGGCGTCATTGTTAAATGCTCAGGCACAAATTCGACTTTCCTCTGCGTCAACAAGCTTTGCATTCATCACATGGCCTCTTCCGTTTGCATTCGACCACTGCCGGACTGGAGACAGAAACGCGATGCGTGCAACAACTTCCCATGGCACGCCCAGCACTGGAGAAATATCGCGAATAGGATGGCGTGACATTGTTCAAGCGCAATAGTCGAAGTGAGTTCTCGCACTCAAATGAGAGAGTCTCGACACCGTTAGGCAAGTCTCGAAGAGTCCGACGTGGGCTCTTTCGCATAATGCACATACTCAAACATTTGTCAAAATACAGTACCAATTGGTAATTTGGTCGACCTACCGTTTCAGTTGAAGTTCATGGACTCAAACACCATTTCAAAACGTGCTACGACAAGGCGAACATGAAAGCGCAGCAGTAGCACTCCTATCGCGTACGAGCTCCATCTCAAACGGATCAACAGCGGCGTAGCCGTGCGCGCCAACTTCAACAGTTTCGTGAAGCTGTGGCGGAAGAATAGCAAACAGCTCCAGTTTCGGCTCCTGTATCTGGTCTTAAACGGAACGCAAACGATGCCAACCTGGAGATGAAAACGGGCCTTCAACCGAAACGTGCAAGAAAAGCTCAAGTGTTGCGCGAGAATCGAACCGCAAGACTTGCAGAGCTATTGGATCGCATTCTGGATGCCACGACTCTATCAAGTAATGACATGAAAACGTTGCGTGACGGGCAGGGCTTTAGCACCCCTCCACGACTTGCCCTGGCGTATTTTCACTGTTGCGCTCAGCATCCTGACGCTTTCGCTCACAACGATGAACACTTAAGACCTCCCAATGGTAACCCCGGAGAACGGGGTAGTGAGCGGAACGGCCGTACTTCAGAAGCCCAGCCTACTGTGGAAGATCGGCTTCTAAGGGTTTTAGACGACCCACCAGGCCAAGAAGAAGCTATTCGGTGCCAACAATCCGTGCAGCAAGATATACCGGGGGATATTGCTGCTTGTGCATTGTGCTGCGAAATCATCACGAATACAGAGTCCTGCGCCATGCGAATGAAGCTGTCGGAGCTGCCAGTAACGTTTAAGGCAACGCCACAAGAACGCAAAGAGTGGTATGGTGGAGTTCCTGATGGTATCTTGAACGAGTATTGCCAAGTTGTCGTGAGCAATGGGAACCTGCTCTACATAAATCCGGATCTGGTAGTTTGTGATGATGAGGTTGTGCTATGCAAGACGCGCGCAGTAAATCCGCGGAGCTCGCCATTTAGTATCGCTTGTGGTCATGACTATGGTAGAAGTGGTAATCTTCCTCAGCTCAACGAAGTTGCAACCAATTGCATATCTCCAGTCCGCCGCTTTTGGGTCTGGCAAGCACATGACAGGGCACATTATTTGCTTTCCGTCGAATGGTCCTAGTCAGTGTTCGAAGGCGCTACCTCATACGGATATGGATTACATTCCTCGGGTGACGTTTGTTGGACCAGAAGAGCAATGGCGTGTTGAGCAGCACCGTTTTCAAAACTTGTTTTCTGTGACGAGGTCGGTGAAACCTTTTACGCCCAGGTGTATAACGGCAGCCCAGAAAAGGTATATGAGATACTTTTCGGGAAGGTAAACCCTGAACGCAGATTTCCTTGAACGCAGGTTCTGGGGGGAAATGCGGCCAGGGTGCCGTGGCACCTTGTGAATCCCTATCGGTGTCGTTTATCTTCGGGGAGACTGGAACGACCACCCGGTGAGTTGTCTGTGGGATTGAAAGCCTTGAGTTCGTTGAGCGTAACGTTCACTTGTCTGAATGCACTTCTCCGAAATGACCGAAGCTCGAAGCGTGGGCGAAGGATCAGGGTTACCACCACAAGTTAGAACCCCAGAAATACACACCACCTTCAGATAACCAATACAAATGCAGAGTTATACACAAACACACAGCCGCCACTTATTCTTAGACCCTTGGGCGGTGGGCGTACACCAGTCAACTAATCTGCGATGAAGGTACTGGTCAACCTTGAACGCACTTTCACAGGCGCACCACCCTCAGATGAGGGAAATATACAGACCAAATACAATCCCATCCTAAACGTAGTCAATCAAACTATTCTCGGTGGCAACTGCTACCAAACCACCCGAGATATCAATCGTTAACATGAAATGGGACACCACCCTTACCTCGACGCAATGGGTCCAACTGGGAAATGGAATACGTGGATCACTTCAGCAGCCGGAGCAGACTGATCCTCACGTAACTGGACTTGAATGTGTGTGGGGAGCTCCGCACTGCCCTTGTCCTTAAAGACAGCGGACCCGATTCCTCGACGACTTGCGCAGTAGGGGGTAAACCGAACTCACTGATTGTTATCTGCGAGACTATCGCTAGGTTTTTTGTGTAAAGGTATCTCTCTCGTAGCGTTCTTCTGTGTTCTTCTGTGTTCTTCGCCACGCGTCTGGCGAATATCTTGACTTAAGTATACTGGAACTGTTGACGTAGACAATCTCCACTGGATTCTTGCTCAGCTTCAATGTGCCCATGTCTTTCTGCATGACTGGCTCTTGAAAAACCTTGGCCGCATGCGGCCAAGGTTCCCTTGAACCTGCATTCCTTAAAACCCGGTTTCAGAGTCAGCAGGCCTGAACGCAGTGCGTCCAAGGTTTGCGTCCAAAGGCGATTTGTGTCCAAGGCTGAAATCATATCCAAGGCCTTGCGTCCAAGGGTAGGTTGACTCTTCACTAGGTCGTGGGGCACTTGGCGGGACTTCTTCCGGGTGGCCAGCGGTTTGGACACCATGCACTCGACTTTACTGGGGGGCTGAGCTCCGGGTACACGAATTCGATGTGCGTTCAGGGCCTAGGCGAGGCGGGACACCGTACACGATACGTTCGTGCAGGCGTTTTCGACGGCCTCAATGTGTCAACCCCCTTAAGGACGGGGGCGGCCTGGACAGATCGAGTGCGTTCAGGGTTTTTCATCTGAACGCAGTCTTCCAGGCCTGAAGGGCCCATCCTAGGCTTGAGCGGACTTCGCTCCGCGGAACACAGCCGAATTCCAGCTCAGATCTTGTCGCACGGTGTACAGCCGGGTCCGGTTTCAGTCTCGGCCAATCAGAATGGCGGATTCAGGCGGGTCAGTAGACAGGTGATGACCGTTTGAGGTAAAACCTCGTTCAGTCTCGTCACATTTCCGTCCCCGAAGATTCCATATTTCGCTGGCTTTCTGTACTTGAAAAAAAAACGCACTCTCACTGGCTGGAGGACGATATTTCCAAGGATAGTTCGTGGCGCCGACGTGCGGCACTAAGAGAATTGGAAAAACAAATTCGAGAAAATGCTGTTGTGGAGGCATCGGATTCGGCAAAGCGTCTTTATTATGTTTCTCAAGACACCAACAACAACGACGATGTAAACGGAACCTCATCTGCGGCAGTGGACGTGATACAAGAGAAGGCGGCTGTACTGAAGTCACCCTTGAGAAGATCGTTGGATGAATCTGGTGTTTGTGTTGTCGACGCAATGTTTGACCTTCTCTCAGGCCAAACAAGAGCAAACCATCGCGAGTCCTCTGATTGCGAAGCAAACTACACAATCCCAATAACACGCGCAGCTGAACCCGTCGTGGAATGGGACGCAAACGGAAAGTTGTTTGCGGGCGCATTTTCGACGCTGTTCCTAAGAGGAGGTGATATCCTGCCGAAGGGAGCGATGCCAAAGCATCTCGTCGATCACCTTTTCAAGTACTATGACGGTCGTTTTGAAGAAGATGTTGTATTTGTGGCAACGCTTTTCAACCAGAAACAGCGTCTCGCCGCCGTACGGAAGGCAGCGTATGTCTGTGTTACACATGGCAAAGCTCTTCTTAAATTGGCGAAACTAGCGAATGATGATGGATTCAAGCAACAATTGCTCGACGCGCAGAGCAATCCAACGTCAACAAGCGCGAAAATGCTCAACGCGCAGTTACTTCGAGTGCTATCCATCGTCGGCGAACCAGTTCCCTTTTCTCCCTTCGAAATCGCTTCAGCTCGGCCCAACCTAGCTGCTCTCAGCTGTCGATACGGACTTGCGCACCACTGGACTACTTTGGTGCCTCGTGAGCATGACGATCTTCGATTACATCGAATAGCGCAACTCCGCAAATTGAAGCAGTGGAATCAACCAGAGTGTGTGTTTTCGCGTGCAAACTGCGCGTGGGATGATCTTCCGTATGAACTTCGTCGATCACCGCGTATGCGCTTATCAGTATCTGCAAAATTTCCTGCTCTCGCAGCTCAAATGTTTACAGCCAGGCTTAAAAATGCTATACGAGACACTTTGCGGGTGATGAAAGTAGTTCAACTCGAGTTAGTAGAGATTTCGATCAGCGGGAGGCTGGGGCATTTGGAAAGGTAGCTGCGTTTGGTGCAGTTGTGGAGCCGCAAAACGATGGTCGACTTCATGCTCATATGACTGTCTACAACTCTACGTGGTCGCTGGAGCTGCTTACACGATTAATCCCGTCTCCTCGGCTTTGTGAAAAAGCAGCACGTTGGTTGGACAGTGTGTCGCACACGCAACTATCGCTAGCAACGCACAATATCGAGAGGAGTGCCTAAAACGTTCTGCTGACACTACTGCATCTGTAGCCTCGACGTTGTTGAGGCCTTGTGAAATGGAGGTTCCGTCGGCGCAAACGGCATACAACCGGTTTAAGCTAGTGGCAGAACGTTGTGCTGCTGCCACAAACTTTCACCGCCACTCTGCCACTTGCCTAAAAGGAAAGCAAGGACGTTTTAGGTGCCGCCTTAGCCGACCCGCGGGAGTTTTCGAGGACGATACAAGACCGATTGAGTTGAGATTGATACGCGAGGGTACTGGTACGAAGCACAAAGAGACAAAGTTGTGAGCTTTCCCGTCTCCGAAAAACCTCTCGCGGCGATTGATAGTGGTTACGATTTGGCAATTGGTGTGCCCCCACCTTGACCCACCCATTACCTGGGAACAACATCGGCCAGAGCGGGATAAAATGGTTGTCGAAACTAACCATATCTTAAGCGCTCTTATAGGAAGTCACACGAATTCATCTGTTTTGGCATCTAAAGATGCTGGCGAGGTTGTGAATGAATATCAGCGACAATATATGACTAATGATACAAGTGGGCTCAAATCCACCACAAGTGCAATGATGTCGGCAATAACGTACGCTGAAGAGCACGGGAGTACCGCGGAAGACAGTCACCTACCGATTCGCCAAGGTCAATACCTCGCAACGAGAACGGTAAATGCGTTTAACGGAGGACATGATGGCCCCACGCCTTAATGGTGTACGCTCTACTCGAGAACTCATCATTGCTGCCGTCTGACTCATTTTGGTATATTTTCCCGCATGGCTATTTACGAGAAATTGCAGCAAGAGCCGTGGTCGCTCCAGATACGAGTTCAACTGAAGGTCAAAGTATTCAGTGCGAACTGCAGCAGATAATTGATGTACTCGATGGAGAACAAGACGAGCAGGCTGAAATCATATTTGACGAAGATGATTCTAGTACTGATCGAAGTATGCACGCACGCAATTTTCGGGGGTGGGGGGTAGCGAGGTCGTCTTTCTTACTCAAGCGGAGTCATACCGCGATCGTGGAAAGCATTTTGCAGAGCTGTCACCAATTGAGTTTGAATCAATTGTGGATATCCGCAAAGTTATGTCCTCTTCCAACGATGAAGATGTGACTATTCAACGAGGAAGGCCCCACAGAGTTGGTTTTTCGTTTGCATCGAGCCACCCATTGTATCCACACTACGAGGGTTGTATACGAACAAAAATTATGGCTCTGATGCTTGGAGGTCCCCCTCTTCCGACGTATCAAGCGGCATTGAAATCAGAAGCAAAGATGGACACCCTCGCCAAGTACGTTGTAGTTCAAGGTTCGCGTTATTTTACTCGTCTCTAACATAGCTACTATTACGTACAGGGCAATCATTGGCACATACACACCCTGGGATCTTCAAACCAGGGCGCCAATGTTTGAACCATCGGCTGATGGTCTTCGATCCCTATTCAAGTGCTGGGGTACCCGTGAAGCATCGCTAATTAATCGCCAGCGCTTTCGCTCGATTTCGAATCTTCTAAAGCGCGGCTATCGTAATGAAAATAGTGGCCGCACTTATTCAGCATGGCGTGCTCGGAATGCCAACTACTGGAATGGGCTCTCCTCAGATGATACACTGGCTACAGAACAAAATACAGCGCAGGAAACTACTGGGTCCGCAATTGGTTGTGCAGAAGCCCTTGGAATTATTACAAATGACGAGGACGCTTTTCAGCTTCTAAGCTTGACGACGCACTACAAACCAGATGTCCAAGTCAAAATCCGCTCTCCAAGAGATCGATTTTGGAAAACGATTCCTGAATCAATGCGTGAAACTGTGACAAAAAGAATATCTGGCCGTTGTGGAAACGATTTGGGGTACTGTGGCAACGAGCTGGTCGGGAATACGTCTAGCGAGGAATCGACAAAGAATGCAACAAACAATCCCTTTCGATTAGCTGATATCGCGAAGCAGATACACACCTTACCACCGCCCTCGACAGTGGATGGAAGTGAAAGCCGAAATAGTGGCTACTGTGGCGATAAACCTACGTAGAAGACCTTCATGTCACCCACGACACTCAACCACGACCAATACCAAGTGCTAGACCAGGTTGTAAATGAAGTCATGGACGCTGTGCATGGAAAGAGGTCTTAGTCGCTAACATTGCTACACGGGAGTGGTGGGACTGGAAAATCGTTTGTCATCCGACGCATTCAAGCGGATTCGGAGGCTCGAGGCGTCCACGTCATAAACACTTGTCCAACTGGAGCCGGAGCTTGTCTGTTACCTGGTGGCCAAAATATACACTCGGCCCTTAAAATCGCCACGAAGTCAAAACTCCATCTGGAGAAGAAGTGAATGGGCTTCACTGGCCTGATCATTTGAACTTGGAAACAGCAATGATGTCAAACAGTGCAGGTGAAACGTACAAACGTCGAGTGATAACTCCAATTGGAATCAAAGCTGACAATGACAAAGTCAAGTTTTCGCACATCTCGAGAAGCACTTCGATGAAACCACCTCGCTACATTCAATATGCAGTTGATTTGGCATTCGCTAGCACCGTATGGAAAGGAGCAACGATCCTTAGGATACTCGTGTTCCTACAAGAAACACAGCCTGCACCACCATGTCAATTTGCGCACCTCTTCGTTGGAACATCTCGCGTTGAAACAGTACAGGGATTACGCTACATACCTCTTACACCATCGTTCTCTCGCCACGAATTTCTCCAGCTTAGACCAGACATTTTTACAGTGAAGTGGTTAATGAGTATGGGTAGTGACTAGCCGATCACGACCGCTACGCGGCAGTGAATTTTTTGTTTGTTGGCGCTTCGCTCGCTATGCTCGCTCCGGTTACGTACGCTTCGCTATGGCAGTAGTGGACCCGTTGTTCGCCTCATCGGCTAGATGCACTACTCTCAAAGTCAGGCTAGTAATAGAGGCCGGGGCGGGTTCTGCAGCCCCGCAATATCTTATGGTGGGGTCGCCTTCGCTGGGCTCGGCAGCTAGTGGAATTCGTACTTAGTGAATAAGCGTGACGATTTCTGTGACCGACGGACAACGTCGTTCTGATTGATTCTTAGGACTAGCCGAGCGCCGCCGCTACGCGGCGGAAGGTTTTGGGGTTAGTCGTAGTATTTAGGGCCGCCCACCTCCGCTTCGCTCCGGTGGGCTTTTATCCACTATAAAAGGTTCGAATTTCGTTGTGCGTAGGTATAAAAAAGGTTGAAAGTACTATCAGTAGAGTAACGTTTCTGGTATCAGCTTCGTAAATATTCCACCGCTAGACCTACATCAGGGTGTCTATAAGTAGTTGCATGTTGCAAGGTTAAACATTCTATTTTGTACGGTACTCTGTTGTAAACCGGGTCCACATACACACAATTAGTTAATACGATTACAAAGTCGCCATTGTAGTAAACGTAGTTGAAATAAGCATTGGCATGAGCTACTACTTGCTGTGGCGGGGTAGATGTTGCTATCGACGGTGTGGTCAGTAAAGTCTGTATACGTGTTGTTTTATCACATTATCGCACTACCATAGTTTCTATTATATGGTTCGTAGGCTATGCCATTTAGTAAGTACAGCCTGTAATCAGGCTATAAGCCCAGATAACAATCAAAGTATGCGCTTCGCTGTTCCTGTACTCAGCATTATATAAAGTGCTAATCGTCTTTAAAAACATTCCGTGTATTTATCTTGCTACATCGTCCCTCTGCAAACGCCAATAATTTTACGTGGTCCGTGCGCTATGCTAATTCCGTCCCATGCAATTAGCATACAGGTATGCACGGCCCAATAATGCTGGCATGTCATATGAACTACATACACAATAACACCCTCAGTTTACTTAAAATATCTACTATCCCCATAACAGATTATCCTACCGATATGTACACGTAGTGGCCTCGGTTGCTATAATGTGCTTATCCCCAAAAAATAGTATAGTAAAAAAAGGCTGGGCGCGCTGTAAATAGTTTATCCACCTCTTGCTCTACATGTACGCGCACTGCTATCGCTTACAACGTTGTTGCTATCACCTACTACGTGCTCCTATAGCTTTCTACGTGCTACTATCGATAACTGTACGTTCCGATCGTTTACTACGTGCTCCAATCGCTTGACTATGCGCTCCTATCGCTGACTACATGCTGCTATAACTAACTATGCGCGGCTATCGCTTACTGTAACTTCACATTTAACCAAGCTCGCTGCATTGCTACTATACTAAGTAGTTCCAGCTATCGCTGCCACTATGCACTACTCGCAGTGCTATTATATGTTTGGGCGGGCTCTGCTATCGCTGCTACTACGCGGTGGACCAAATAGTATCGTAGAGGTTAATATGTAGCCAAGCGTCACGGCGGGGGTGACGTAATCGCCCCCGTTCCGTTCGCCTCGTCGGCTCAGTGCACTACTCGCCGTGCTATTAGTACATAGTTGTAGGGCAGGCCCTAGAACGCACGCGGGTGCCGCCTTCGGCAGCTTTGGGGTGGGGCCTGTGAAGTATTGTGACCCGGCAGTGGGTTCGGTCGTGTTCCTGTTGCCTCCTGTCGCAGTTGAAGCTTTGCTCTCAGGCATTATCGCCCAGTGTAGTTCACTTGAGTTAAGTATTGCATACTATAGCCTACTGATAACGGAGACTGCACTCGGGTGCGGTTCTCTCGCAATCCCAAATACGCTGAGTGGGCGAGCAGTGTGTCGTGGTCTTCTGCGCTTATCGTCACAGGTACTGAGCCCAAGCGCGAGAAGCTTTGAGGGCCAACGCTCTTAAGCTTCAGTTGCCAGCCACCCGATGGCAACGTCACAACCGACGAGTGCCGTGGCTACGTCAGCTGCGGGCACGACTACGACTACGACGAACGCTGTGGCAACTACGGTTGGAAGTAGTTTGACGAGCACCAGCATGGCTACGGCGACAAGTGGTGTGGTGGATCCGCTTACGGTGCCTGCTGGAGTGGTTACGTCGGCCGTGAGCAGTATGATTGGAGGTTTCACGTTCCCCAGTGTGACGAACAATGGAATTCCATGCACGACACCTCTAATGGCTGGCATGAACACCGCGATGCTGTCTGGAGCAGCGGCTGGTTACGGGGTTACGCCTTCAGGGTACATACGATGTATGGATATGGTTATCCTGCTGCCGTACCAGCAGCAAGTGCTCCTGTTGTGTGTCATGTTGGAGGTGGAGTGCCTGGAATCAAAGACATCCCGAACAAGCCGCCTGTTATGAAGAGCAGTTTTGATCTTTATGCAGTGCAGCTGTGTTCATGAGTCTTCGGGAGCACCGCCAATAGATGCACATGGACGAGGAGAACGTGTGGACACATCCACCGATGACTCGGAGGATCCGACGGCGACGGGAGAGCCGGCGGCAGCCGGGCTCTGGATATACCAATGGCTGGTCAGGGAGACCCAAGTATACTGAGATCAAGTCAATCGGAACCCGGGAGTAATCCGTCTGATGAGAGGCACCAACGAGCACAAGGAGAACATGAAGGAAAGCAGGAGGGGAAGACTAGAGAGTAGTTTGAGAGACGATAACATTTAATCTCACTTCGGAATTTGCCCCCTCAACCACACGCTACAAACCAACAGGTTAACAGCCGCAACAAGCTCAAGCCCTCCCCGACGACCGACATGACGACGTCCAGCAAGAAGGCCGAAGCCATCCTGGGAAGTAACAATTACTTCCACTGGGAGTTCGCGATGCGTATGACGCTAGCGAGGAAGGAGCTGCTGGCGCACGTCCAAGTGTTGAAGGACCCGACGGAGATGACGGAAGCCTGGATGCTCAACGACATGAAGGCGCTCGGTCTGATGGCTCAAGGCGTAGCTGTGGAACACCACACGAAGATTCGGTCGGCGACGTCGGCTATCCAAGCCTGGAATACTCTACGCGAGTTCTACAACCGGACGACGATGCATAATCGGGTCACGATGACTCGTCGGCTCCACGAGTTCAAGATGGAGGACGGTGCGACGATGGCGAAGCACCTGGACAAGTTCGACGAGCCCATCGTGGGCCTTCAGACGCTTGGAGAGCCCCTCGATGACTCCCTACAACTCGTCATCCTGCTGAGCAGCTTGCCGGCGGAGTACGAGTTGATCGCATCCATCGTCGTGAACTCGAAGGACGTGACCCTCATCGAGGTGAAGGAGAAGCTGCTCAAGGAGTACGAGCGGCAAGAGAAGAAGGAGACCACGGAGCGCGCATTGAAGGCTACCTCGATCGGAGGTAGGGGCCAGAACGGGAAGTTCGGCAAGGGCGGCAAGGCATTCGACCGCAAGCGCAACGGCGGACGAAAGGTCGGTGGCTTCAAGGGCAAGTGCTTCAACTGTGACCAAGTGGGCCACATAAAGCGGGACTGCCCGGAAAAGGTAAATAGAGACATCGCCGAAGACTCGGTGTTCGCTGTGGCGGAGAATCCATCAGCGGGTTGGCTGATCGATAGTGGGGCGACGGCTCACATGACGCCTCACCGCGATGACTTGTTCGAGTACAACGAGTCGTCGGCGGACATGTATGTGACAATCGCGGACGGGAAGACGATCCGCGTGGCAGGGAAAGGGTCGGTGCGCCTAATGAGCGTCGACGGCAAGCGCATCAAGATGGTGGAGGTGCTCCACATCCCCGGACTCGACCGGCGACTACTCTCGGTTGGGAGGTTGGCTGAACGCGGCATGAGTGTCGAGTTCCAGCGGAAGTCGTGCGTCATCTGGGACAAGACGAAGGCGATCGCTTCGGGGAAGAAGGTTGGCAAGGCGTACTTGCTGGACTGCCAGCAGGACATGGCGCACTACACCGAGTACTCGGGAGTCGACCGAAAGTGGGAGCTATGGCACGCTCGTATGGGACACTTGAACGGAGACGCTATGGCGAAGACCCGCGAGGCGACGGACGGTCTCCCGACGACTCAACAGCAGACAAAGATCCTGTGCGGAGGATGCATGAAGGGCAAGCAGACGGTCGCACATTTCCTGTCGCGGTCGACGTCGGCGACGACTCGACCGCTGGAACTAGTTCATACGGACGTGATGGGTCCTATGAAGACGAAGTCCAAGGGCAGAGCGAGGTATGTTCTCACCTTTGTCGACGACTACTCGCGACACTTCGTGGCGTACTTCTTGACCAAGAAGAGCGAGGTCGTGACCAAGTTCAAGTCGTTTATGAAGCTGTACGAGAACCAGTGGGGGCAGCGCATTAAATGCCTGCGCTCGGACAACGGCACTGAGTTCGTGAACACGCCGATGACTGAGATCTGCCGGGTGAATGTGATTATGCATCAGAAGACGGTCCCGTATAGCCCCCAGCAGAATGGCGTGGCGGAGCGGATGAACCGCACGATCATGGAGAAGGCTCGAAGCATGCTACACTACAAGGGCGTGGCTTCGATATGGTGGGCAGAGGCGGTCAGCACTGCTGTCTACCTGATCTACCGGTCGACGAACAGTATGCACCCGACCAAGACTCCGTACGAGTTGACGTTCAAGTCGAAGCCTCGGCTGGACCATCTTCAAGTCTTCGGGTCGATTGGTTACGCCCATGTCGACAAGTCGCGACGCACCAAGTTGGAGCCGAAGAGCTTCAAATGTATGTTTCTTGGGTACGCCGATGACTCAAAAAGCTACCGAGTGTACGATTTGGAGTCGAACAAGGTGAAGGTGGCCAGGTCGGTAAAGCTGGACGAGCGCGAGGTGAACGGCATCTACGACACGTCGCCCAGCGAGAACTCGCCGGTCATGGAGTTGACGGAAGATGTCGAGGATGCGGCACTGCCCGAGGAGATACAACGACCTGCCGCCGACGAGCCGATGGAATCAGTGGAAGAGACCGTCGAGGACACGGAGATACACAAGGTAGAGACATCGGAGCCATCCATGCAGGAGCTAACAACGTATCAACAACTCGCGACACCGGTATTGAATGATGACATGGTCTTCCACCCCGAGCCGGAACGGACCCGGCGCGCCCGAGAACCGGTACTACTGCTTGGAGATGGTTCCGCAGACGGCGAGGAGTCGAAAGAAGATGGTCCCGATGACTCGGACAACGATGATCACTTCTGGCCACCGTCTCTAAAGCGACCCAGGGTGGACGAAGACAGCCTATTGGCTGAGGCGGTGCTGGCCTACGCCGCAGACGTCGGCGATGCCAATGACGCACCCACCATGTATCAGCAGGCCATGCAGAGCGACGAGTCGTCGGAGTGGGTGAAGGCAATGAATGCGGAGCTCAAGGCACACGCGGACAACGGATCATGGACGCTGGTCCGTCGGACACCGAGTGCTCGACCGATCGGTTATCGCTGGGTGTTCGCAAAGAAACGCGACGAGCACGGCCGAGTCATCCCGTATAAGGCCCGCCTGGTGGCGAAAGGGTTTAAGCAGAAGTATGGCGTGGACTTCTTCGAGACGTACTCGCCCGTGGCCAACATGAACTCGATCCGAGTGGTGTTGTCGGTTGTGGTGGCCGAGGCGTACATCACCGAGCAGCTGGATGCGGACACCGCCTTTCTCAACAGCGGGCTGATGAAGCGCGTGTACATGGAGGTACCCTACGGAATCATCAACGCGAAGAACATGATGTGTCGGCTGCAGAAGGCGATCTATGGTTTGAAGCAGGCGGCAAATGCCTGGCATAAGACCATCCACCGAGTCTTCGTGGGCATCGGATTTCGGAGCTGCGGCGGTGACCAGTGTCCATACGTCAAGGGCGAGAAGGGCAGGTTCGTGTACGTCTGCCTGTACGTGGACGATATGATCATCGCAGCCAAGACGAGCAGCGAGATCCAGGAAGTCAAGGTGGCGCTCAAGAATGCGTTTAAGATGATGGAGGTGGGCGAGGCCAAGTTTATCCTCGGTATGGAGATCGACCATGACTCATCGGCGAAGACTCTCATGATCAAGCAGACTCGATACATTGGTGATGTGGTGAAGCGGTTCAACCAGCAGGACGCCAAGGTGGTGGTGAACCCGTGCGAGTCGGGCATGAAGTTGTCGCAGACTCAGTCGCCGATGACTCAGAAGGAACGTGAGGAAATGCAGGCGAAGCCCTACCGAGCACTCATTGGCTGTTTGCTGTACATTACAACGTGCACCAGACCTGATGTGGCGTACATCGTGACCCAGTTGTCGCGCTTCCTCGAGAACCCCGGGCAGCAGCACTGGAAGGCTGCCATCCGCGTGCTCAGGTACCTGAAGAGCACCCGAGACATCGGCATCGCCTACAATGGGAACGCGAAGAAGGTCGAGGTGACGGCGTACACCGACGCCGACTGGGGCGGCAATCTTGACGACCGACGCTCGGTGTCGGGCATCATGGTGATGATTAGCGGGGCGCCGGTGGTCCTCAAGTCGAAGTACCAGCGCACGGTGGCGCTCAGCTCGGCGGAGGCCGAGTACATGGCGCTGAGCCTGTGCACGCAGGAGGAGCTGTGGACCCGCGCCATGCTAAAGGACATGGGTCACGAGCAAGTGGCAGCTACCCAAGTATGGGAGGACAACCAGGGCGCGATCGCCCTCGCAAGCAACGCTGGGTACAACGCGAGGACCAAGCACGTGGATATCAAGCATCACTTCATCCGCGAAAATGTGTCCCGAGGACTCATCGTCGTCAACTACGTGCCGACGGAGGACCAGCTCGCGGACATGCTTACCAAGGCGTTGGGGACGAAGAGGCTCAAGTACCTGATCAGCGCAAGGGGAATCGTCGGGACGGTCGTGCAGCATTAGCGGCGAGTGGGAGTGTTCATGAGTCTTCGGGAGCACCGCCAATAGATGCACATGGACGGGGAGAACGTGTGGACACATCCACCGATGACTCGGAGGATCCGACGGCGACGGGAGAGCCGGCGGCAGCCGGGCTCTGGATATACCAATGGCTGGTCAGGGAGACCCAAGTATACTGAGATCAAGTCAATCGGAACCCGGGAGTAATCCGTCTGATGAGAGGCACCAACGAGCACAAGGAGAACATGAAGGAAAGCAGGAGGGGAAGACTAGAGAGTAATTTGAGAGACGATAACATTTAATCTCACTTCGGAATTTGCCCCCTCAACCACAAGCTACAAACCAACAAGCTGCAGACATATCTCACTCGCTTGGGTTTGTGGGGCATCATCGATGGCAGTGATGTTTGCCCGCTCTTTGATGTGAACCGGCAAGCAGAGTTTGACGCTCGTGACAACGCGACGAGGGAAGCCATCCTGCGTGGAGTTCCGGAAGGTGATGCAGAGATGATTTGTCATGAGAAGTCAGCAAGGGAGATGTGGATAAGGTTCGAGAATAAACAGACGAAACGTGAGTTCGCCAACTACATCTTTGCGCGTGAGCAGCTTTACTCGAACAAGTACACTCGTGATATGGATATGAGTGGCTGGTTGAGAGAGATGCAACTACAGCGGCGAGATCTGTCTCACTATGGCAAGGTCATTAGTGATGAGGAGTTTGCTGAAATCCTGCTCGCCAATGTGACCCGTACGCACCGCGAAGTAGTTCGCCAGTTCTCTCGCCACTATGCTGCACTTGCTTTGCCTGGAGCACAGCAGATGACACCTACTGCTGCGCAAGTGATGAACGCCTTACTTGCTGAGGAGGACCTCGACGAGAAAGTGGGGGAGGAAATGCCTCGCAGCATTGGTTCGGCCAAGAAGGCCGCCAATAATCAAGGCAAGCAGAGCAATGGCAATTCTGGCACTGTCAATGCTGGAAAAGGCAAGAAGCAGCGAGGTCGGGGGAGATACAAAGCAAAGGGCAAGGACGCCCCTGGCAAATCCCGTAGTGGTAAGAAGAATGACGGCTGCTGGAATTGTGGCGAGCTGGATCACATCCGCGCACACTGTCCAAACCCGAAGAAGACCGACGGCCCGCAGAATCAGAAGCCGTACGCTGGCATGGAAGCCAAGCGTTTTCAAAACAAAAAGGGCGGTGATGGTGGCGGGGCCGTGAGGACCATTGATGCATTGACACAGCGCAAGATTGGAGCGACTGTGGTTGGTCCTCGACGCCGAAAGCCTCGCGTCATGGAGTGGGTGTTGGATACGGCGACCGATGTACATGTGTGCACTGATTTAAAGTTGCTGGACAATTCACGGACGGACCGAGAGCATCTCTTCCTAGCTTTTGATGGACAGCCAAAAGGCGAACGCATGATTGGGGATGTAAGTCTTCAAGTAATGAGTGTGACCTCTCAAAAGGACGAAGTGTTGACATTGTCTGGAGTTGTTCACACACCGACTGGCCCCGATAATCGGCTGAGTTCACATCTACTTGAAGAGAGTGGATGGGAGCTGGACTTTACGCAGAATAATGGCAATCGGGTTTGCACTTTGACGAAAGATGGTTCGAAGGTGCAGCTGAAGAAGACCCGGGGCCGGTATCGACTTCAGGCAAGACCAGCAGAAACCCGAGAGGTGCGTGCGGTGACAACTGCGGCTGCCACAAATCTGAGTGCAGCAGGTGCGGCGAGGGCAAAAGAGTTTGAGCGCTGGCACATGCGCTTTGCTCACCTCAATTATCCTGCTTTGCGTCAAATGGTAACGCAAGGAGCTGCTGTTGGCTTTGATGGACTCGGTAGTGCTGCAGACTGTACCGGTGGTCGGGACGAGAAGTGCTGGACCTGCATCGCTTCTAAGCAGAAGCGTATGTCGTACAAGAAAACTCTAACTCGACGAGCAATGGACCCATACCAGACGTTGATGTCAGACTTTGGTCCTGTTGGCGTGAGTACGTACAATGGATACTAGCATTTCCAACTGGTTCAGGATGAGGCTACGCGATATGTATGGGGCTTCCTCGTGCGAGCGAAGGAAGAATCACGAGCAGTGGTTACTTCGCACCTGGAATGGCTGCTAGCGCAGGGTCATCGCATCGAGGTATTTTCTACGGACCAAGACAAAGAGTTGGTCAACAACAAGATGAAAGCATTCCTCCGGGGGAGAGGAATAGAGTTCTTGTGGACGAATGCTTATAGTCCAGAGGAGAACGGCCTTGTCGAGAAAATGAACGGCGTTATGATGGCGAGGGTCCGGAGTCTGTTGACGACCGCCAACATGCCGTCTAGTCTGTGGGGTGCGGCCTTCAAGTATGCTCTAGAGGTTGTGAATGTGAGTCCGTCAAGCGCTCTTGGTGGAGAGACACCCTACGCACGGAGATTCGGAGAGCGTCCGGATGTTGAATTGCTGAAAGTGTGGGGATGCATTGTGCATGTGTTCACTCCCAAGAAGCTGCGAGCCAACAAGTTGGAGAACCCTGGGAAGCTGGGTATGTTTGTGGGTTTTCCTAAGAACTCGGATAGCGTTCGGGTGTTGAATTTAAGGACTGGAAATATCGAAGAGCGTCGTTCGGTGGAGTTTGATGAGGGCTGGACTGTTGAGCGCTCTTGTGTAGAGCACCTGATTGCGAATCGTTATCAACGTGGTCGCAATGTCCTTCCTGATGTTATCCCGCTCGTACGTCTCCCGGTTATGGCTGCAGTGACTCATGATGAGCTGGCTGCCCCTCCTGCAAAGCGCCAACGTCTGGTGCCTTTGGTTGATGGTCATGACTCGCGTGCAGTGGTGGAGCAGACTCCGTCAGCATGGGATTGCCTGTGTCTGAACCTAGGAGTGAGCCTCCAGCGGAAGCAGCCCCTGCTGCTGTCCAGCTGTCGCCTGCGAGCGCGCCGCAGCAAGCGAGTGAAGCCTTGGCGGCTGTCGATCAGGATCAGCACGAAAGTGACTCTGAGGAAGTTGAGGGCGTACTTAACCGTCGTCGCTCAGTTTCTTTGAGAGAGTTGCCAAATTGTTGATGACAACCAAGACGAAGACGGAGATGATGTTGCAGAGAGTGATGAAGTTGTCGCTTCCAGTGAACCGGTGGAGAGGGCCGAGAGCTCAGTGGGAGAAGCAGTTCTGTCGTCAAGTAGTGATGATGAAGATGATGATGAGGAGGAGGACACCGGTGCAGGGCCATCATTTCGACGCTCGACGCGCATTCGCAAGCCAAATGTTCGCTACTGTGATTATGACATTGAGCTCCCAGAGAGTCTGGTTATCCAAGCAGTCAACTCGATGCTGGAGCCAACATCCACGGATGCTGCATTGAATGCTCCGGATGCAGAGAAGTGGGTGGAAGCGTTGTACAACGAGTTTGGTGAGCTCATTCGTAACAACACCTGGGAATTAGTGGAAAGGCCGAAGGGAGCCAAGGTGCTGAAGAGCAAGTGGGTGTTTGTTCGCAAGAGAAATGCCCGAGGTGAGGTGGTCCGACCCCGTGCTCGTATCACAATAAAGGGTGTCAACAAAAATATGGGCTGGACTACTGGGAAACCTACGCTCCGGTGGTGAGTGCAGGGCAGTGAAGCTGGTGCTCCTGCTTGCATTGGACTATGGATTGCTGGTCCGCCATGTTGATTTTGTCACGGCATTTTTGAATGGCCCCATTGACTGTGAGATTTACATGGAGCAGCCCGACATCTTCGATGATGGGTCTGGGCGAGTGTGTCGGCTACTGAGGAGCTTGTACGGTCTCAAGCAGGCCCCACGGATATGGTATCAAATGCTGGACAAGTATTTGCGAGAACACGGAGCTGGTGCTCAGTGAGGTCGAGAAGAAGTTCAAGATCAAAGACCTTGGTGAGGTCAGCCACTTGTTGTCCATGGAGATCAAGTACGTTCCGGGGAAGATGCTGTCTATCTCGCAGCGTGGTTACATTGACCAGCTGCTCGAGCGTTTTAAGATGGCCAAGTGTAAGGCGGTGCCGACTCCGCAGGCCAAGGGAAACTTCCAGCTTCCGGGAGATTCGGATAAGGAGCCTGTATGTGTGAACATGGATCCGGATGTTGGTTATCAAAGTATTGTGGGTTCATTGCAGTACTTGGTTTGCTGTTCGCGGCCGGATATCGCGAACGCCGTGCGGACGCTCGGCAAGTTTCTCAACTGCTACACGAAGGAGCACTTCGTGTTGGCCAAGCGCGTCCTCCGGTACCTGCAGGGTACGCGTGAGTTTGGCCTGGTCTGGTTCAAGCCAGAGTCGCCTGGGATGCAATTGGTCGCTTTTGCAGATGCAGACTTGGGGAATGAAAAAGATGACCGTCGATCGATCACAGGATTTGTACGGCAGTTGAATGGTTGCACTTTTGCTTACAAGAGCAAGAAGCAGTCTATTATGACGGACGACACGTGCTGCGCCGAGTTCGTGGCTGCTAGTGAGTGCTCCAACATGGTGATGTGGACGCTCAACTTGTTCAAGGAGCTGAAGGTCATATCGACGCAGCCGACGGTTCTCTATGACGATAACCAAGCTGCAATTCAAGTGATTGGGCAAGTAAGCAGCAGCTACAAGGTCAAAAGCGTGGATCTGATGTTTCACAAGATCCGAGACTTTGTGGAGCGGGATGTGTTCGAGGTGAAGTACTGTCCGAGCGAGGACAACATCGCGGACATCTTTACGAAGCCACTCGGACCGCAGCAGTTTTGCAAGCTGCGCCAGCGCCTGAACGTGTTGCCCGTGCCGGTCAGCGAGTAGTTGCGCGCGTCAAGCACAACTTTGGCTCGCGAGAAGTCAAGCAATACGAAGTGGGAGTGTGAAGTATTGTGACCCGGCAGTGGGTTCGGTCGTGTTCCTGTTGCCTCCTGTCGCAGTTGAAGCTTTGCTCTCAGGCATTATCGCCCAGTGTAGTTCACTTGAGTTAAGTATTGCATACTATAGCCTACTGATAACGGAGACTGCACTCCACTGGAGGGTCTCTCTATTAGTTGTTGTTAGAATTAGCCGAGCGCCGCCCGCTTCGCCGCGAAGTTCGCGGGCGGTAGTTATGTGGTTAGGCGTAGTAGTAAGGTCAGCCCACCTCCGCTTCGCTTCGGTGGGCTTTTATCTTTTTAAAATGTTTTTAATATCGATTGTGGGGATTAGAAGTGTATCTGTGTCGGCGGGAGTACTGTGGTTGATATCATAACCCCGCGTAAGAGTTATTATCAGTAGATGTACATGTATGCAGTAAGGTACACCATACGGTAATATGTTGTAAACCGCGTCAACATCGGTGCAATTTGTTAACACGACCACAAAGCCGAGCACCGCGGTGGTAGTTATGTGGTTCGGCGTAGTAGTAAGGGCCGTCCACCTCCGCTTCGCTCCGGTGGGCTATTTTCCCGTCAAATGTCGTTAGTTTGGACTGTATGCATGTAAAAAGGTGTTTGTATGTTGGGGGTCTCTTAGGGCTGGTATCAGCTTCACGTCAGAGTTACTGTAAGTACAGTGACACCTCTATAAATGACACCCAGTTCGCTCGGTCTAATACGCTGTTTCAGTTAAGGAATTGATCAAATAAAGAAATGGGTACACTTCTAATGGCTATATTTTCATATGTTAGGTGCAAGGGCTTTCTTTACCTGGTACCCCTCCAGCATTTTCGTACTCTTGTTTTGTTTCGTCTTCACACAGACAGAACTTAACCAATAACGGTAGGCACGGTATTGTCTGTTCCTACTCCTTCTTCTCACTAGCCGAGCGCCGCCGCTACGCGGCGGTGATTTTTTAGTTTGTTGGCGCTTCGCTCGCTATGCTCGCCCCGCTATTGGAGCAGACTGCCTACACTTCGCTACGGCAGTGGCGGACCCGTTCCGCTCGCCTCGTCGGCTCGCTGCTCTACTCTCAATGTCAGGTTAGTATTACAGAGGCCGGTGCGGGTCCTATGAGGGGGTCGCCTTCGCTACGTTCGGCAGCATTTTTAGCCAATCGTAATTAAGGTGATATTCCGTTACGGACGGCGTCTTGCTCCAATTGATGTTTAGGATTGGTATTAGCAGAATCGCATCCCCTCAGGTTGTACGTGAGTTTCAATACAGTGAGGTTATGGGAATATTTGTTGTCCCGATATCCTGCCACCATGCCTGCAGTTTTATCTTTTGCTTGGTATCTACTGCATAGCCCCTAGTTGTCTCGACATCATAATATTTTAGTTTTTCGTAAAATATATATGTACGCTGCGCTGATTGTAAAATACTGTGGCTAGCTTATTTATCACAAGCTTGCAGTTACTGCAAGCTGGTGATAAATTTCCAGCTAATTGAATATCAGCATCTACTATTCAGATCTCATTATACTACCGACACGTAACATAAACTATCGATGCCTTTTAGCAAAGTTGCAGATACTTCGAAGGATGTTTATCACATTGAGAGCCAAGCGCTGCCGCTAAGCGGTAGTTGTAATCCGGCAGTTTTATTATAGTAAAAGTAAGCTGGGCACACTGTTAATACTGTATCCACCTTCAGCTTACCTTGCGTAATATGTACTTGCGCTGCTATCATTTACTACGGGCTCCTATCGCTTTCTATGTGCTGTTATCGCTAACTGTACGTGTACGACGCTTACTATGTGCTTCAGTATCACTGACTACGTGTCGCTATAACTATCGGTGCGTTGAAATGGCTTACAATGTGTTTATATTAAAACAACCTCCCTCCATTATTAATATAGTAAGTAGTGGGGCAGGCCAAGCTACATGTACACTACTCACGACGGAGGATAGAACGTGTCTTGGTTAATTCACAGAGCTGCTGGGTTGAATACCATGATGCTACCGATAATTTTTGACTTTTTCCACATGGTTTTCTTTCGTAAAGACGAATAGACAACACAAAACGCGAATGCATTGAGCGCAAACGAATCCAATTCATTTTTCATCGTCTCGATTGGAATGATACGCCTTGAGGGCGTACTTCATCGTCACCTGATGAGTTTGTTGTGCTCGGCTCGCTCTCAATTTCGTTCCCGTCGTTCAACTGTGGCAGGGTCATCGATGACTTGGCCGTGTCAGCTTGCTCTGACACCTTCTCGTGGCTGTAGGATGCGAGTCTGTTGAATGTACGCGAAAGCCGCTGCGCCAATAGCTGCGATGGGTACTCGATCGTGTAGTATGATACCGTCGCCAACAAGATCGTCAGACCGAACACCTCGAACGTAGTTGGTCTCCAGCTTGACCGACGGAGTAGCGATCACGAACACGTGCAGCAAATACACGGAGAAGCTGATCTTGCCCAACTAGCGGAGAACAATCCACTCGAAAATCAACGACATAGTGGACGGCTGAATCATCTCGATCACGAACAGCAGCGACAACTTGACGCTCGTGAACGGCATGATATAGTGTTGGGACGGTTGAAGCGGCATCCCCAACCAATTGAAGAACAGTCCACGGAAGACGACGCTGAGGTAGGCTGCGATCAAGACGGCTTCTAATACTCGGAGACCGACGATATGCAACGTGTTGAACTTGAAGCCCGCCCTCTTGATCCACGCTTCCAGCTTGAAGATGACGGCAGCCATGGACCCCGCGACGAATGTCGGGAGGTGCTTGCTCAACGGTTGATGAGGATAATTATCCCTTGTCGTGTAGAGTCCTTCGTGAATAGCCCAGACGTAGAGCGGAAGGAACGCCATCCACCAGAAGCGACGCATCTTGAGCACCGCCAGTACGAACACGGGTAGAATGAAGTAGTACGAGATCTCCAGCGGCAACGTCCACATGAGGTAGTGGCGGTGTTCCGGGTGAAAAGTGAGCGTCTGGAACAGGTTGAAGTCCTCAGGTCGGTTTACCTTGTAGTACCGCTGTTTGTATTCAAACGGCATGAGCCACAGAGTGATCGCCACCAGTGCAAACAACGGGTACACGCGGAAGAACCGCTTGGAGAAGTAGTCGGCCGGCGTCCACCCCCACATGCGGAAGGACGCCTGCTCTGCCATCAGCTTGATGCTCTTCTTCATGAAGATCATGATCAGCAGGAAGGACGACAGCACGAAAAAGCCGTCGACACCGACAGCGCCCATGTAGATGTCGTGCATGTATCCTGTGTGTTGCGTGACGACAAACACGACGGCGGCTCCTCGCACGCCATCGAGGAACAAAATCTTCGCTACCGGCGACGCTGCCGGGTCATTCCGTGGGAATCCTTCGGTCGCTTCGGTCGTCTTTAGCTCCGGGTTCTTCGATCCATTTTTGAGTGCGACTCGATCTTCCACCACTTCGAGGCGCACGACAGCGTAGCTTTCGGAGGCAAGTCGAGGAATGCGCTCCTCGTTCTCCACTCCACAGTGGAGTCCACTCGTCGCAGCCGTGAACTCTTGGTAAGTAATCGCGTTATTCCACAAAACGACGGGTCGCGAGCAAGTGTCTGCCAAGGGTTGCCTCCAAGGTGCTGATTAGCACAATTTATTTGTTTCAAGCAATATAATTGGTGAAGAAAATCACAGAAGGCAACTGTGGATACTCTTCCGGAATCGCGAGCGTCTATCATGGCGATCGAAGAGGAGCTCAAGAGACTGCAGGCCCTCGCTGTTGAGCAATGGGAGCTACGATCCTCTGAGCTTCGTAGCGTCGCTGACAACCCCCAATCGCTCGTGCAGCACCCGTCGGCACCCGTCGTGTGCGGCGCTTTCGTGCTCGGGGTTGGCGTCGCCCTGCTCCTTCCGCGACTGCGGCAGCCGTTCCGTCGGTTTGCAACCGTGGAAGACCTGCCCAACAAGCTCTTCCACGAGGAAGGGAAGATCAAGGCGCTGGCTGTGAATTTCAGCGACGGCGACACGTTCCGAGCGCGTCATTTGCCGCTGCTCCGGGGAGCCGGGACCTTCGAGGGGAAGTTGTCGGACCACACGCTGCAGATCCGACTCGCGGGCATTGATACGCCGGAGACGGCCAAGTTCGGGAACCCAGGCCAGCCGTTCGGAGATGACGCTAAGAAATGGCTGGCTACGACACTCGAGAGGAGGAAGTTGACGCTCACGCTGCTGCACAAGGACCAGTATGCACGCGCAGTGTGCATGGTGCAGTATGGGCGGTGGCCGTTCCGACGTGACGCGTCGGAGGAGATTCTGAAGGTGGGGCTGGGACAAGTGTATCGCCAAGCGGGTGCGGTCTACGGTGGCAAGCAGGAGGTCTACGAGAAGCTGGAGGAGAAGGCGAGGAAGAAGAAGATCGGGATTTGGAGCCAGGGCAAGAAGATGGAGAGCTCGAGTGACTACAAGGCTCGCATGCGGGCAAGTTGAATTCGACGAGGATTGGCCGTGCGCTGTAGGTTTTGAGCTTGTGAGCTCCGTGTGGTGTGGTGACTTGAAGCGTTTTAAGTTGAGTGCTGTCTCGCATGGTACTTTACGCAACTAGCTGGCACTTCGGTTCCCCTTCAACGTCACTTCATACTGTAAATTCAATGGCAAAAGATACTGTCTTGGCGTCGAGGGCTCTCGTCCGTGCAAGGGCATCGCCACCTTACGCCCACGACGCATGGATGGCACTTGGAGAATCGATGTCACATCGGTGATGCGTCCAGCAAGCATCAGCTTACCCATGTCGGTAAATATCACACTAGACCTTATTGCCATATTTGGTCAGTGTGTACCGTCACTTTTGCTTCAATCGGCAAAATTGCGTCAATGTACGCTCAAGCTGGATGGCATCGACGCGGTCCGGCGGGAGGCGGCGTTCGGCGCCCAGCAGTAACTTCAGCTGCTCGTGTCACGTGCAACTCGTCTAGGGCGTCCTCAGCTACAGCACAGCAACGTATGGCACCTGGAGGGGCTCTCCGGGCTTCAAACCAGGCGTCAGAGCGAGGTGCCAATGCTCGGAAAAGCGGTTCGACCGAGCCAGAGGCCGCTCCGTCGCGATGGAGGGAAATGCGGCAGTCGGTGCGCACGAAAGCGACCCTGGAGACGGAGGAGAGCCGCCCCGTTAATGCAAAAATCGCAGATCTGTGCCCCGAAGACCGGGAGAAAGTGGCCAAGCTGGTGCGACGTATAGTTGAGGTGAGACCTTTAGCCCTGTCAATTGAGAGCAGCTCTAGTGTAAATTATAGTGTAAGGCGGCTGTATTGCTAAGCGTTATGGGGTGTGAACGTATTAGGTCGGGACTCTGCACGAGGAAGGAGAGAAAGAGTTTAATAGGCAGCGAGAGGTGCTGGAGGCGGAGGTGAAGGAGCTGCGAGAGCAGGTGAGACGAGATGCGGAAGAGATCCAAGAGCTGACGGCTGAGCTGCGGTCTACCAGGAGGAAGGCGCAGCTGTTTGAAGAGCGGGTAGTGGTGCTGGAGGAGAGCACCAATGCCGAGACCCGATCGAGGCTGGAGGCTGAGCAGACGCTGGACCTACTGAAGCTGGAGGTGGACAAGCTGCGAGCGCTCGTGCAGCGACAGCAGGAGGAGATGCGACAAAAGACGCAGGAGCAGCAGGAGCAGTTTGATGCCGAACTGCTGCAGATGAAGGAGGAGCTGAAGGAAGCGCAGGAGCTGCTGCTGAAGGAACGCAACGAGCGGATTCTGGAGAAGCAAACGGCTCTGGATCAGCGACTTGAGCGCTCCGCGACGGCAGGTGAAGAAAAGCTGGAGCGACTGCACTCGCTGCTTCTTGAACAACAGCAGGAAATGCATTTGAAGGTGAAACAGCAGCAGGAGGAAATGCAGCGTAAGGCCGAGGTGCAAAAGGAACGATATAAGGCAGAGATGAACCAGCTTAAAGAAGACCTCAAAGCAGCGCAAGAACGGCTCCAACAAGAACGAAGAGACCGCGAGATTGAGAGGGAAACTAAACAAACTGCAGTCAGTGAGCGGCCCGTCGAACCAGCCCCAGTGGTGCATGCTGCAGATCGAGACAGCGACGTTCCTGTTCCAGACCCGCTGATGTTTGCTTCGAGCGACCGTATGCCGGACCAGTTGTCAACAGATATGGAGGGCGACCTCGCCATTTTTGAGGAGGTGAAGGATCTGTACGCTGAAGACTTGTTCGCGTCTCGTCGCTGGGGCGAAGGGATCCCTGCAGCAAGTGCAGCTGCTGCAGTCCGGCCAACAGGCATGGAACCTGCACCTTGGCATTTCAGCAGTGCCGACTTCACTCCACCAGATAACGGCAGAATACCTCTTGGCCCTGCCTTATCGACGCAGGAGCTGACCGTACAAGAAGCCATCGAGAGGGACATGGAGGCCTTGCTACGCAGCGAGGCACTGCGTACACTGGGCACCCTTCAGTAACGCTCCCTTCCGGCAGATTGGCCGAGGAATTAGACGCGAAACTATGTCTATATTATTGTGGCCGCACTCTCCAGCTCTCTGTTGGTGGTATTCTGCGTGCCTTTCTTGCTAATAAGCAGATTCCGTCTAGCGAGAGCTATCATAGCACGCCAATGGGTTAGTTTTTGCACGCTACAAGTTGGCCAAGTGAAATTGACGTACGTGAAGAAGCAGGAGCGCTCGTTATTCGCCGCGGAGAAGCGCCTGGTGCTCGCTTGGATGGAGACGATGACGTTGGCAAGCATGGGGGCTTCAAGTGGAACGCGCGCTGTTTGATCACGCTTGTGAAATTCATCGCTTCTGTTCGAGTGGGCTCGGCTTTGCATGACCGACATGGACGCTGAACCTTGCTCTGCCTGCGGAAGAGTGTCTGCAGTACGTCGACGAGTGAGCAAAGCCATCCGTGTACCCAAGTTAGAATCGCCCCCGTTCCGTACCAATGAAGTCGACGAGCTACACGAGCATGAAGCTGTTGGCTCAGCGGAAGACAAGTCTTCGGACTTCTCCCCACCCCAGCAGTCCGGCACGAGACGACCATGTGCAACGTCTATCGAGCTCTTAGATGCCAAGCCCCAAGCAGCCTCAGTGATGAACGTTCCTGTCTGAGGCTGCACCAGGTGCTGGTTAGTGGGAATTGAAGTACGCGGCGAAAGCGGATCCGGGTTTGGTGCTGGAAGTGTACAAGTATCCATACGCTAGAGAGAATCACAATGTTAGCTCCCAGCAAGCAGCACGCTGCGCTGTATCTGTGCTGAAGGACTTACCGCGAACGTGGATCGGCGCATTCGTGAGGCAAAAAGTGGCAGCTCCGGGCCTTCGTTTGATTCGTCCCCCGCTCGAACTTTTACCCCCGGTGACAATGGCATGGCGTGGAAGTGCTGTTCTAACGGATCTTCGTCGAAAAGGGACTCCTTCTCATTGTCGCCACTGATGCTGTTCGCGCTACCAAACGCTCCAAAAGCTGGGAACGCCAGGCTTGGGCGGGGTGTGATTCTCCCGTTGCTAATATCGGGGAGGACGCCTTTCGCACTAACGCTGTACCGCTGTGGAGGAGATCTCTGGACTGCGTACTCCACCTTCACTTCCTCCTCTCGCTCGCCGAAGCGCAGAACTTTAGCTGGCTGCACGCTGTGAGCTGATCCTGGCGGGTGCGGCCTCCGTCTCGCTGATGTAATGGACGATGGAGAATGTGACAGTGGAGGTGGCGAGCGACGAGTTCGGGAACAGCCAACGCCGTTGTCCTGACGAAGAGTCTCTGTGTCAATGTTGAGTTGCAGCCCCGTGTCAGCGTTAGGGCTGTTGCAGTGAGGGTCCCACGGAGGTGGAGTGCCGTCATGAGCTGGGTCTGCTGGACCAAGTGCGTTATTTGTTGCAGCAACATGGTGAGCTGCTACGTTTCTTCTTGGAGACACGAGATGTTGCCTGCTTGACGAGTGTCCGTGGTGGTTATCGTGAACTTCGGTGCTGTATGGGACTCCTGGTTGAGGTCCTGTCACTTCTATCTGGGCTGTAGACGCGCCGTGCTGCTTCTTGCGCATTTTGCTCTTCTGCATTAACCGAGACGACGTGACTGACGCTGGGTGGGTACGTGAACGCGTTGTCGTAGTGGTCCCGCTTTGGTGTTTCGATTGGTACAAGTCTCCGTAGTATATACGTCTTCAAGTAGTAGCGCTTCTGAGCTGCTTTGATGCGCGAACCTACTTCAACGCCGTTATGGTCTTTTCCTTTCTCACAAGCCTTCATCTTCAGTTCTCCAGGACCTCTGAACAACAATAAGTTGACGAAGATGGAGGCCAGACATGGCGAGGGCGACATCAAGTACGAGAGGCTACTTAGTACGGCATGTGCCTTTCCCGGCTACTATCCGCGCACTGCCACATGTTCTCAAGACGATTGATGAGATGTTGATGTCGTTTGAGGAGGCGCTGGTGGCAGCGGCAAGGATCAAGGACGGTGGGTGGGTATTGCTGCTGCTGAGGCGTTACGAGTTCCCAGTGCTGGATGCCATCGGAACTGTTGCTGGCAGCGGAGACTACCCTGCTACGACGAATTTGGATGCGATGGGCTGAGTTCAAGAATGAGTGTTTGCACTTCGCGGCGATGTGTGCCGCTGCAAACAACCAGGATGAAGTGGCCAAGCGGCTGATCCATGATCTGGTCACTGCTCCGAGTGCTGTTGCAGACAGTGAAGATGATGCTGGGCGTGATGCACGCGTAGTGATACTGAAGATGGCGTTTAAGTCTGGAAACTACGACTTCGTGAAGTCGCTCACGAGGACTGTGGCACCGTGAGTTTTTCTAGCAACGTGCTGCCGCAGGATATCGCTGGTATTTTGTGTGAAGTGGGATGGCGAGGCGCTGAAGATTACAACAAGAGTACATTGGATCGAGCTTCGTAGCGGTCGCGCTCATCCGAATGCCGGTGTGGGGGAGCTTTGTGTGATGCTCTACTAGTATTAGCCTGCAGGTGCTACATCTGACAGACGAGCACGTTTGAATAGCAGCCGGGTTGAGTAAAACCATGTTTGACTTGAAGATTTCGGTGTACTTCAGTACAGTGTAGTTATACATGCAATACTCTCGTGTGCCCTTTTAAAAATGTCTTGTAGTGAAGCCAATGGAGAAGGAGATTGCTTCGGAGCCATCAAACGGCGGTGGGCGAAGACAAACTTCCCGAATACGACGGCGAAGAGAGAGGGAGGGGTTGTTCGCGCGTTGACTCTGTCGAAGATGCAAAATGATGTGCTTCGAGATGTTCCAGAAATGGGTGAAGAATGGATACCGGTATTCCCCGAAAGACGTCAAAGCCGATATCCCCAAGAGTCTCTACAAGGCGTTCAAACAAGACGCCACCCAATTTAGGTTACGGAGGTACTATCGCCTCGCTGCGTTCTACGTAGCTGGGAAACTCGGATGCGGCGCTGTAGAAGAATCGTCTAGGTGTAGCTCATAACACAAGTAAAGGTTCTTTCACAAGCCAAGCAACCATAAAGCGTTTTCATCCTACGTGGGAAAATCACACACACTTCGCTGGGTGTCCGATTTGGATTGCAAGTATGGCGTTTGTCGACCGAATAACTCGGCGGGATTGCCATTGTCGGTATTCACTGACGAGGGGTAAACTTGAAGAGTACCGGTGAGAATCATACAAATTCACCTTTGCAATTGTTATGGCTCAGTTCCTGCACGCTGATTGGTGGAGCACTTCATACATCTACTCGCTGCACAATGTCGCGAGCTGACGAGGTGGTGCTGCGCGTGCGGGCGTACGGGCAGCAGGGCGTGGAGTTCGCGCTGTCTGGGCCCAAGTCCAACGAGAGGAGAGGGCAAGCTACATGGTGGCTGATTTCAGCGTTGGTCCTGAGCTCGGGGGCTCTGCTATCGTCTGTTGAGTGGGGTGTATCATCCCCCTCATCGGTTCTGGTGCTGGGTCTGGTGCTGGCTGCATTGGCCGTTTGGGTCTTCCAGGCGACAGGCAACGTCATAGTCGAAGGTCTCTCTTGCTGCCCACTGATATCAATGTATTGCTGGTAGTACTTGGCTCTGACGGCTTGATATTCTATACAGAGTCGATGCTGGTGGTGCCGGCGCTTGGGGTCAAGTTGAGCAAGAAGCGACGCAACGGAGCAGTCACCAGCAAGGTGAGGACTGGAGACAAGGCAGATAGAACTGCTCTGTATAGAATGCTAACTCTATTACGTATTGTGTGGGACAGTTTGTGGACGTGGAGAAGATCTGCGGCGTGGCGGTGAATGAAGCCATCACGTTTTCCAACGTCGTGTACTCGTTGGTGCTCATGGTGGAGGGGCAGAGCGACATGGTGCTGCCGTTTGAGGTAAGCTGGGAAGACGACAACACCATTCCATTGCTCCCAGACGTGATGCTAACATGAATATGTGCAGACGTTCCGGCCTCGGGTGACGATGTTGCAGGAGATTTACCAGGAGACGAAGACGTTGCTGTTCCCCAACGGTGGTGACCGGAAAATGCGACTGCCTCGTGAAGTAGCGCCCAAGCCGTGGTGACCGCGAGGTTTTTGAACTACGAACTCAGTTTTTGACTGTCGCTGTGCTTCGCCTTTCATTTTTATTCGGTTTAATGTGTTGAAATGTTCAGGGGCTGACAAACTCCCCTACAGGAGGCGGTTGCGAATGTCCTCGAGCTTCTTTAGCACCTCAGCGGGCGTTCGGTCGAGGTCTTCAGCCACGCTTGCCTGCTTCTCAACACTGAGCGAGCTGAACTGCTCGCACAGGTCGCCGTCCGTGACGTTCTTCACCGGGATGTAGTACGAGCGGTACGACAGGTGGTCGCGACCACAGAGCGGGGGCTGCTCCTGACGCATGTACATCTCCAGGTGAGTGTAAAAGTCCACGTCCTGTCGGGAGGTAAACGGGATGAGGGCGCCGATGCGGCCCATGATCGTAGCGTAGATGATCGCCTCAATGCCTCCAGGGACCAAGCTCGTCCGCACCATGCTCGTCACAACGTCGCCGACGTGAAACTGTGCCACCTGCTCTAGTTTGTTCGGTGCACCGTTCAGAAGTCCCGAGTCCCACAGAATTCGGTTAGCGGTTGGGTTGTCAATCTCGTCCGAGACTTCGGATGGCAGTCGAGAAACGAACACGTTGCCGAACTTGTCAGCTCCGCACAGCGTGTCGTAGTCCAGTAGTACGCTGCTCGTGATAAAGCGCGGCACGCAGTCGTCGGCAAAAATCACCAGTTGGTTCTCGTCCTTCTTGTACTTGACGAAGTGGAAGGACTCGTGCATGTCTGAGGCGTAAATCCGATCACCAGCAGCCTTCAGCTCCACCAAAATCGACGGGAAGTTGCGGTTCTCGCACTTGCGCAGCATCTTCTTCTTGCCCAGGTCGTAGATTCGAAGTGCACGGCCGACGGAGACCAGGAGACGCCCTTGGAACTCGCACATGGCGTGCGGGATGTCATCGATTTCGGTCGTGTGAACAAGCACCAGCTGCATGCCTTCAACAACACGGTAGACACGCAGATAGCCCCCTGCAGGCGCCTTCTGAGGGTGCAGCTGCATCTTCTTTACAGTGCCGACGATAATAAACGCTTCACCTCCACGATCATGGAACACACACGAAGCAATACTGCGGGCCCGCTCGTCCACGTCCAGCTCTTCACAAACCACGGTCTGGCACGATACTGGGTCAACGATGCGCACGCAAGACGCCCACTTATCCTTCTCTGCAGGAAGAGGACCACGCGGGAACAACAGAGCCTCGTTAATTTCGTCCTCGTATTCGTCATCCTGCTCGGCGGCACTTCGGATGTCGGGGATCCGGAGACCGTGCTGCCTCTTGTACGCCGCGCCGTACTCGTTGTGGTCGCTTTCAATAACAACCAGTCGTCGCGACGCTGCGTGAACGACCGCCTTGCGAGGTGTGTAGCGCAGGTTGCACTTCTGCTGGTTAAACGTATCTCCGAGTTGATCCACAGTCAGAATCTTCATCCCTTCATTTGTCAGCGCAACGATGCCACCCGGACATTGCTCCGAGTTGAACGAACTCGCATACGAGAGCAATTCGCACGACAGTGGCGTGAGGTGTCTCCGTGTCTGGTGGAAGTACGAGATCCATGAACGACTTGAGAGCGCAAGGATTGAGCGCTTGCCTTCCACCGCCACACGGAAAAGCTTCACAGGGTTCGTTCCAAGGAAACGGGACCGAGAATCCGTCAAGTTAGCTGTAATTGGGTCGATCAGCGACTGCTGCAGCACACCGTTATCCAGACCAATACTCAGGAACAGTGATTGAGACGAGTGCTCCGAGTCAGGCGTCGACGGCTCACTCTGCAGCTGGGCTAGGCAGAGCGTGTGTGGGTGGGACGTCAGCGCCAGCGTGGACTTTTGTCGGAAGAGGTCGTTGGGGTCGAGCGAGAGGATACGGACCGTGTTGTCCCAGCTGCCAACCGCCATGAACTGGAACCGTTGGCGGCCCTCAGGGACCTCTCCGAGGTCGAGACTGCACACTTCAAAGCCCAAGTCCAGCTTGCCCTTCTCCGCGAGCTCACCCGACTGACCCAGCTCAAAGTAAATAATCTCGCCACCAGCGAGAGAGATCACAACCTGACGGGAGTTGGCAGCACAGTGCTCAATCACCTTCTTACCGGGGGCCTTCCACTCCGTAACGGGCTGGAACTTGGGCACGTGTCGGATTCCGTTCGCGTGGATCTGCAGCTTCGAGTCGTCCTCGAGCAGCGCCACCAGCAGTGAGCCATGGTCACGCAGGAATCCCGACTGCGTCACTTCCTCCACCGTTTCGCCCACCTCCAGCACCAGCGTCGCGTCCTCAAAGCTCACCACAATGTACTTATCGTACGGGTCCGCGTACGACTCCTTCAAGCACCACACCGCCTTGGCAACACCAGGGAGCGCGCTCGCAGCCATCTCCGTGATGGGGAGACCGTGACGCAGCACACGCAGCGACGAGCGGTTGCTGTTTCCACACAGCGCGTACATCTGCGGGGTCTGTTCATTCGCCAGGTCATCCACCAGCAGCTGCGTGACCGGACTCAAGCTTGGCATACTGCTCGCTAGCTGCAGATTCGTGAGCTTCCTCAGCGGGAACGTCGATAACTCGGTCGGGTCCATGGCCAAGCTGGAACACTTGGCCGTGTCGTCGCCCTCTCCAATGCTCAGGAACTGGAATAAATAGTGGTTCGAGAACTCGGACGCGCAGAAGAGCAGGCCCGTCTTGGTGATGCACATGGACGACGCCACGGGCACCGTGTCAAAGAACTGGATCTTGATCTCCTCCACGGCGTTGCCCGAGTAGTCCAGCGAGATCTTGTACAAGTCTCCCAGCTCGGACTGCAGCAGCACGAAGAACAGGTCCCTCTGCTTGTGCGTGGCCGCCGACACAATGACGATATCCCTGGGCTCTCCCTGTCGACGCGGGATGGCGCACGTGAGCTCCGGGTGGCCCTCGTTCTTGTACTGCACCGTGTTCTCTCCAAGCACCAGCACTCCTCCAGGTCCGTCACCTCCTCCGGGCACCGCCACGAGCATATTGGCGCTGCGCACGACCTGTTCACTCCACCTCCTGGTCACGTGGTTGAGTCCGAGGTCCAGCTCGTAGTACACGAGGCTCTTGACCGCGTCCCTGGCCGCCTGGCCCGTCGGGTCCGCGTCCGCCTCGGCGTAGTCCAGCTCCAGGCAGGCGAAGATGGGGTTCTCGAAGCCCACGTCCAGCCCCACGACGCCCAAGTGGATGGCGTTGGAGCGATGCGCCTCCAGCGGCGACGAGATGGTCAGGCGGCTGGACGCGTCGCGGTTCATGACGTACACGAGCTGCTGCTTCTCCACGGCGCCGACGAGCAGCGCGCGGCCCTTGGGGTCGGCCGCCAGGTACTGGCCGGGCGTGATGCGTCTGCAGCCCGTCTTGCCGTACGTCTCGCTCTGGCGCGCCTCGAACTGGCCGCTACTAGGGTTCACCTCGAGCACGACGATCTTGCCCGAGTCCGAGCCGACTACCAGGTAGTCGCGCTCGCCCCCCGTGAGCCGGAAGGGCTGCAGCGCGCGCACGACGCCGAAGACCTGCGTGGAGATGACGACCTCGAGCCGCCCCGCCTCGTCCGGCCGCAGCAGCTGCAGCACGTCGCCGCGCGCCGCCACGAACTCCTGCGCCTGCGGCGCCGAGAAGTTGCCGTACACGGCCGCGTGCACGCCCGTGGGCGGCTGCAGCGTCAGGTTCAGCAGGTGCATGGGTCTTCTGCTGCCTCCGGGTCGAATGGCCGGGATTTGGGACTGATAGAGGGGAGTGGTGTGGTGCACATGAATTATGTACGATGAATATAGCGCTGTGCGTACGGTACAGGAAAAAGGCAACTTCAACTAGCGGCACAAGTTGAAGCATTGTCAACCAGCCGTTAGGCCTCGTCGCTTTGACATGAAGCTGGAGGCCTGTTGCGGCGTCACAGTTGCTTTGGCAATGCCGCGTGGCAGTCGAAAGAGGAAGGCGGAGCCAGCGGAGGTGGAGGAGGAGGAGGAGGAGGCGGCCATGGACTTGACGGCGTTCTGCGAGGGATTGCTGCGTAATGAGTTGCGGATCAAGGACTTGAAGGAGGAGAACACCCGCTTGGAGGAGGAGAACGCCCGCCTGCGGCAAGGATTCGGCGACCCGGACGTCGTGATCAACAAGCTGCTGGAAAGCCTCCACCACTAGCATCCTGCGCAAGGCGCTCCAGCCGAATGCGCGGCCTCCGCGAGGCAAGGTCCGGACGCTGGTTCTGCACGACCAAGCGCCGGATTTACCGACAGCAGCGGTGGCGAAAGAGGAGAAGCGAGCGACTCAAGCCCGAGCTATCACGCGGTCGCCCAGGAAGAGAGCGGGCAGCGTTTACAGCAGCGCGGCGTCGGAAGCGGGTGAGGAATCGGCGGGTGACACTGCGGACGACGAAAAGACCGAGACGGCGTCGATCAAGAGTCAGAAGTAGGAAAGGAGGTGCATTCATTTGTGTGAGAGGATTTCTGTTAACTGAAGTTAATAGTAACTTGGGGAAAGTATCCTGTTGCAGCACTTGTATGAGCTGCCATCCCCCGGGTTATCCTACCGTTGGGCACTAGCATCGTCGACCACGCCCCTTCCACCCGTTGGCTGTTGCGTTCACTTTGCCTTTTTCACTGGAGCGGGTGGGTCTCAACCGGAAGAAGATGGAGCCTGAACCTGACGACGGAACAGGAGCGTGGAGATCTCGCACGATCTTAAGCGCGAGCTTGACCGTCGGCGCGCGTTCGCGTGGGAGCTGCTCGAGAAAAACGAGCGCCTGGTGCGGATGATGGAGAGGCAGCACGCAGTGTATGAAGAGCATCTGAAAGAGTTGGCAGAGCTTCTTCGCAACGCGACTCTCGATCATGTAGCTGGAAGCACTGAGGGAGGCCCTGGCGGCAATGACAGTGGCCCGTAGTGTGCTGGCATTTCGGAATCGTGTCAAAAGTGACCCAGCAAGGGATAATACGAGACGTGCTTGCACTGTGTGTGTGGGTGTTCGTGGACGAAGTGCAGATGGTTTGCTTTGGTGCTTCGGAGCTTCGCATGAGGATCGTAGTGGTATCAACAGTTTGGGCAAAGTGTTGCAATAAAGACCTCATGCTCCCTCAGTTCAAACTTAGTTTTCTTAACCTTTACTTTAAGTTAGTCGATTCCACGTAAAGTTGCATCTTGATTTTTTGAAAAGTGCTGGTGCCGAAGTAGCTTCAGTTTAAGGGCACTTAAGCGAGCAATTTTCCGCCATTCCTGCAAACCCACAACGGTCGAACAAAAGCTACCTACGGCCTCTACCTTGGCTGCCATCGACGAGTAGTTTGTGGTTGTAAGGGGTATGATCACTTCCACTGCGATAGATACTGACAGCATGTCGCTTCACCTCACTCATTGTCGTGTCTTTCCTTTGATCCTTTCATTGCAGAATTCGCCATGGAGGCCCGCAAGGATCGCAAGCGCAAAGCGGCGGAGGTCGCCGAGTCTCCTGAGTTCGTGCAGGCGGCGATCACTCAGCTCTCGTTGGCCCTTACCGAGAACGAAGTGAAGTTGAGGGGAGAGATCCGCGCTCTGTGCGAAGAACTCAGTGGCCTGAACAAGCAACTGGCGGACAAGAGCGAGGAGCGTGAGATGTGGAAGCAAGACGCGGCCTTCCTGCACGCAGACGCCGTGATCGACCGCGCGCGCTTGACGCTCTGGCACAACGGCGACCTCAGTCTCCTGCGCAAGGTCATTGACCCAAGAACTCGAGCGCTGCGCAACACCGAAGCACGGGGCGATCGCACTCTCTACTTGTGCGAGTCTGCACCGAAGAAGGCCAACGGCAAGGCTCCGTCGAGCAGCTTCAGGGCGTCGGACGTCTCCCCGAAGCACGAGAGCGAGGAGGCCAGCACTCCAGCTCGAACGCCGACGGAGTCGGCCCCCGACACGAACCAAGACGACAGATCGGCCGAAGCAAAGGAGGACGACGACTACGTCCGCATCCCAGTGCCGTCGGACAAGGAAGACTCGGCAGCGATGGTCCCGCTGCCCGCTGGTAAGGAAGTGCCGACTACTACGATGACACCGGAGCAAGAGACTCCGGCTACGGACGACCAGGAAAACCCGGCACCTGTGCAGAAGCCCGCGTACTTTGACAAGAACTTGGAGGCGACGGAGCAGGAAGTGGCAGAGTACACGCTCATGAACTGCGGCGCGTGAAGTACTGGCTTGAGCAGCGTAGGCAGATCGAGAGTTTCAAGCTTGGCTTAGGCACTTTTTAACGTTCACAATGTGATGCAGTTTCTTCTCTGTCGTGCCCATTTTGTAAGTCCTTGAATGCCGCCATGGTCGATCAAGGTGAAGAATTCTCAAGCTCTTGCCTGCAGATGAAAAAAATCTATGCCTTCATTTATCGAGAAGATTACCTCTCCGATCCATAAATCGACACTACAGCAAGGCAAAAGGTTAGCTGGTTGTTGCTGTGCGCCGTGCAGCTCGGGTCAGATGTCCGGCAGATTGAGGTTTGCAGGTTTGGCTTGGTAACGTAACGCAGTGCCGTTTTGTCTTCAGCATTTGATGCTTGATAGGTGTGTTCCTATGCAAAACTGACCACGCACGCTATTGTTGGGGCATGGCGCTCAACGTTATTCATTTCCCATCGTGCTGCAGAGTACAAGGAGCGGGTTGTGACGCGCCAGCCAAGATGGGGAACTCGCCGCTCTCTCGCGAATTTTCGGGTCGTCGCCTGTCGTCCGAGGAGCGCGAGGCCATGAAGCGGTTTGGCGACGAGGAGATGCGGCTGCTACGAGAGACCTTCAAGGGCCTAGCCAACGGCAAAGACGGCGTCAGCGTGGACAAAGAGACTTTCCTCAAGTGCTTCCCCATGCGAGGGCTGCTGGGCGAGCGCTTGTTTGAGGTGATCGATAAGGACGGCTCCGGTACGATTCACTACAACGAGTTCGTCTACGGCCTGGCCATTCTGTTCCGCGGGTCACGAAAGGAGAAGCTCAAGTTCGTCTTCGACCTCTACGACCTCAGCGAGTGAGTTGCAGCTCTCATTGAGGTATTCTCTCCTCTCTAACTCTAGTTGGGTTGTGCTAGGTCTGGCTCCATTTCTCGGCACGAGCTCCTGACCATGCTGCACCAGTTTCCGGAATCTGCGTTGGAGCTTATCAAGCCGAAGATGCAACACGAAGAAGCCAACAACTCTCCAGAAACGTCAAGCCCGAGCAAGCTGGTGGGTCCTCAAAGCTGTGCGGAGAAGAAGAGTGTCTTACTGTCGTCTAACCCAACCGTTTATTGTGTTTGCCGATAGATGGATGAGGTCGAGACGCTCGTAGACCTGGCCTTTCCGACTCCGAGCCCACCTAACACGCGGCTCACGTTTGAGCAGTTCTGCCACTGGTGTGAGAACACGCCTGGCGTCACAAACGTACGTAGCCCTGGTCACTTCTTCAACCGATTCATACTTGCAAACGTTGAGGTGTTTGTTTTCGTGCAGTTTTTGATGAGCGTGTTGCCTGTGGAAGACCAAACCATGTCGAATGGTAACGGCAGCCTCAGTCCCCACGGCAACGGAGCTCCTGTTGCTCCAGTCGACGGGTAGGTTTCCTCTATCGGTACAAAACTGAAGAGAGCTGAGTCTAATATTTTCTTACGGACTGTAGATCCAGCTTAACCCCAGGCAGTCCCTGTCCTGGAGAACAAGGCGAGATGCGCAAGAAGCGCAACTCGTTCGCAAGTCTGCACGTAATGTAAGTGTAAATTAGAGTTTGTTTTGCGCGAATGAGTAGCACACTGACAAACTTATCGTACTTTAGTCGCCCAGCGGCAAAGGCGGCGGAGGGGGCCAGCAAGAAGGAGCTTGAGAAGACCCGGAATCTGCTGCAAGAAGCTAAACACGCTTGCAACGTCGAGAGCGTGACGTCCAAGATCCAGGTGGCTCTGGCTGAAGTGGATCGGTTGCTCTCGCTGCCAGCAGGAACTACAGGGACGACCACATCAGTGTCACGATGTGGCTCCTTCACCAGCTCTAGCGGGAGCCCAACACCTTCGCAAGCGCTGGACGAGATCCCTGGTGCCGTTCTGGTGGAGGACTCGTGCAGTGTCTCGGGAGACCTGTGGAAGCGAGGCTTGCGCCTGCGCAAGATGATCAAGCGCCACTACGTGCTACAAGGCAACTTCCTCTACTATTATGCGTACGTTCATGCTCCTCCCTTCTTCCTAGACCTTATTAAGCTGACACACACCTTGACCATTGATTGATGCAGTTCCCCAGACGACACGGCACCTCGTGGCGTGACGTTCCTAAGCGACTGCTATGTGGAAGTACAGCCAGCCCAGAACGAGATCGTAGAGAAGGGCGTGCACTACTTCGGCATCGACATCGTTCCAGAGCCCGGTAGCTCTCGTGAGAAGCGCACAGTGTTTGCTCGTTCCCTTGACGCTCAGAAACGTTGGGCCGCAGCTCTGCGTCAAGCCACCGACAAAATCGCAATCGAGGAAGTGTACGACGTTGGCGCTCAACTCGGCCGTGGACGCTTCTCCAAAGTCTGCGAGGCCACGCACAAAACCACCGGCGTCAAGTCGGCGGTCAAGATCATCGACAAAAGCAAGCTGCAGCCCACGGAGAAGGAGCTTCTGCGCACAGAGATCGCCATCTTGAAGCTCGTGCGCCACCCGAACATCATTCGCCTCTACGACGTGTACGAAGACCGCCAGTACATTTTCATCGTCACGGAGCTGGTTTCCGGTGGTGAATTGTTCAATCGGATCGTGGGCCGAGCGAGGTACACGGAAGCCGAGGCTCGGCTCGTCATGCGTCCGCTGCTTGAGAGCGTCAACTACTTGCACCGGTTGGGGATCGTGCACCGCGATCTCAAGCCGGAGAATATTCTGTGCGGTGAAGCGCTCACAGACCTCAAGATCGCGGACTTTGGACTGTCGAAACTCGTGCACCCCGAAGAACTCATGAAGATGCCGTGTGGAACGCTGAACTACGTGGCTCCAGAGGTGCTGGCGCTTGTTGGCTATGGTCGTGAAGCAGATATCTGGTCCCTTGGAGTCATCATGTACCTGTTGCTGCGTGGAGAGCTTCCGTTCTACGGTAAAGCCAAGAGCGAGGTCATCCAGAAGACTCTGCATGCTGAAGTCAACCTCGAGACGGACTCAGCCTGGCGCAACGTCTCCCCCGCAGGCAAAGCGTTGCTGAGAGGCTTGCTCACCAAAGACCCAGCGCGCCGACTTACAGCTCAGGACGCTTTACTTCACGAATGGTTCTCGGCCAAGTCCCCGCGCCCGTCGATAAACAGTGCTACGGGTGGGGGCCTGGTGGCGACACCACCGAAGGACAGACATTAGTCTCCGAATCGCAAGCTTAGCTATCGTTTTCGCTTTGATTTATTAGGAAAAAGAATACCACTACACTATGCTTGCTCGCTTGGCTGTGCCTCTGTTAATGACTGTGTTTGCTCGCTGCAAGCGCGCAAGATGCACTTCAAGTGCATGGGCTTGGGCTGTTGCAGAGCATTTTGCCTGCAGATCAGCTAGAGCAGCGGCTCGTAGTGCGGTTTGCTCACTAATGGATGAAACGGAGTTCCTGCGAGTGACGTCGAGGTTTGAGTTGGTAAACGACTTCGATCGGGTAAAGGCTCCCGTATTGTGAGCTACGAGGCGGCGGTGACGAGGTGATAGAATCATAGGAAGCGACGTCAACGGTTCGTGATCGTCAGTGCTGGTGCTAGAAGAGGTTGCCACGGTCTTCAAAGGTGCAGGAGGACCGCGATCAAGTGACGGTTTCTGTGGTGATAGTGCAATGGCTTCTGGGCTTGTTGGAGTGGCTTGTGTTGGTTTAACTGTCGATGAAGATCGTGCTCGATCGAGCTGCCATCTTTCATGGAGCAATAGAACACTCCAGAGAGGACCTGATGTTGTGCGGTGGCGTCCACAATATTTGCAGTAAGTTCCACTCGGCTCAATGACTCCACAGTTCGTGCACCGGAAGCGTTCACGTAGTTTGCAAAGCACTTCACTGAACCACGCGCGAGTCAAACGACCTCTTGCACATCGTTGAATTACAGTAGCTGCTTCATTGCGTTGATGACTTCTAGTCTCTTCAAGTCGCTCCTGCTTGAGTCTAGCGCAAAGTTTTCTGGCCGAGTGACCTCGAAATACGCGCTGCAGAAGTAGATTATTGGTTCTGTAGCGTACAAATCTTGCTGCGCTCTGTCGAGTCCGATACACTTGCTGCAGCTTTCTAGCAGCTTCATCCGCCAACTTCAAATTCTGAACTCGAGCTCGCCAGGAAAAATGAGCGAGGCGCAGTGCAGCCATTCGAAAAGCGTCGCTCAGTATCGCTAAACCATCACGGCAGCACCCGCGACGGTAGAGTTCGGTCTTTGCTCTGTGTCGGACTTTGCACATTCGATAAAAATTTGCAATCGCTTGTGCGCTGCTACTCCGAAGAGTTTGTCGCTGTCTCTCAACTTCTCGAGCGGCAACTCGCGCCTCCACACGCTTCCGCAGCATCCACCGTCGTACCCAACCCAAGAGCTTTGCGTGGGCTCGTTCAAGCCGCAGTTCTTGCCTTACACGGCGATTTCTAACACAAAGCACGAGCCAGTCGTGGACTAACTTCCGCTGTCGGTCTTCCTCTAGCTGCTTTTGCTGGCGACGAATGGTAGCGAAGCGCTGCACCTCCTCCATCTGACGCTTTCGAGCGATACAGTGCTGCAAGAGGACGTTCAATTGCGTCTCCCCCTCCTCAACTTCGCTCAAATACTTTCCAATTGCTTGTCGCTTGACGTATCGCCTGTAACTCTCCCGAATCACGCTCGAAGCAGCAAGATGAAGCTCCCTCCGCAGCCGCTGGACCTCTTGAACGCGCAGCGATTCTTGGCGACGCAAGAGCCACACCTGCACTTGACGCTGCAGTAATAAAGCCGCCAATTCCTTCTCCCGTTTCGCACGAGCATTTTTTCTCACTCGAACGTTGATTTTCTCCTCTTGACACTCGTCATGATTGTTGTTCTGTATCACGTCATTCTGTGGCTGTGGACTTGCAGTCGGGCCCCACTTCTTCGGCGATACCTTGCAACTAACTGACACTACTGGAGATCCAACTGAGCTGGCCGAAGTCGCTACTGTTGAGCCGAAGACGCTCGCCGGAGACCAGTCGGCGTACGTGTACTTGGACATCACTCGAAATGGCAACACTACTTCCACCAGAAAATAGCAGTCGACCGCTGATTGGCTGACAACTTCAACTTCGTAACGGTTATAGTGTGTGGGCCTTCCTTCGATCAATACGGAGCCATCAGCAGAATGGCGCTGCCTCCTCCTCGTGGCCACTGGGACGTGACGTACCTGGCGACCAAGTATCCGTGGCTTCGAGTGGACCAGCAAGCGCTGGAGGAGTTCCGGTCGCCATTTCGGTGGGTGTCCGACGTCTCGCCCCGCTCCCCTTCCAGTGATGACGCGAATGAGGGTCAATCCAGAGCCAAACCGCAGCACCCGAGGAAAAGAGGCACACGAGCCAGCAGCAGAGAAGAAGGAACCATACGAGGCAAGCGTGGTCAGCGCAAGCTAAAGAACAAGTCGAGGGCAAAGCTCAGCTTGATCCTACGAAATCATGCAAAGATCTTCTCGAACACCAGCAGTGGCGACGAATCGAAGAGGAATAACAGTCCAGGCAGTGAGGAGACAATGATACCACTGCTGAATATCTCTACGAGACCGGGGCCAACATTGATGCCTCTTGTGTCAATACCAGCACTAACGATACAGTCAGAACAAGACCGATTTGAGGACTCAGAAGCTGTACTGGGGAATTTACAGCAAGACCACGAGCTGCTCGTCCAGCTTCGCAAACACAAGAGAAAGCAGAGAAAACGCAAGAAGCCGACGAATCTTCTGGCTTTCAGCTTCCCGGTTATTAGTCCAAAGCCTGCAGCTTCGGTCCCGCGAGGGAGTAAGCTGGACTCGATAAAGGTTCAAACAGTCTCCACTCCCAGGACCTTGATGGATAAATACTCTCAACAAATGAAGGAACTTGCCGATGAAGAGCAGCGGCTAGAAGAGAGCGTTATGGCCCGCATTGCCGAGCAGAAGGCTCGTCTACCGTTGACTTTCCTCTTTGAACGCAACCTCATGCGTCGTTCAGACGCCCAGCAAGATGGTTTACGCATAGTGACTGCGATTTTCGCCAAGCTGCAGCATCGAATGCTCTTCAACAGCTACACCCGCTGGAAAGAATACGTCAGCGACGCTCGACGCGAAGACAAGAAGCGTGAGGCTCTTCGACTCGCCCAGCAGCGAGCTGTAGCACTCCTCGAACGCGTTTCTAGCGACGCCTACGTCGGGACACTGGCTCAAGGTTTCCAGCGTTGGAGAACTGTAGCGCGAGCTATAATAGAGCAGGAGCGACATCAAGCAGCTCGAGTCATCCAGAACGCTGTTCGAGCGCCACGATCAAGACTTCACCTTGAAGCACTCCGTCAGGCCGCCCAAGCCTTAGATCGCCGTCGAAACCAAGCTATCCAGTCGCTGTTGCGGTTCGAGCGCTACGGTACAAACATGAGGTGGAGCACTCTTCGCATTGGCTTCGACTTCGCCAAACAGAACCGTGCAGCACGAAGCATACAGCTATTCCTGCGGAGAGTAGCGCTACGACGGTGGATAACACGTCGCGTACGGCGTCGGGAGGGAGCTGTCCGGATTCAGACACAGTGGAGGGCGTACGTCGCTCGACAGCAGGTTGCACACCGTCGCGCTGAGCGAGCGATCCGCTTAGCCCTCGAGAACAAGGCTGCGACTCAGATGCAGCGAGCTGGAAGAGGATTTCTCGCTAGAAGCGAAGCGTATCGACGGAGGCTACGGCTTGCCAAGGCAAAGAAGACGGCGCTCCGGCTTCAGCGTTGGTTGAGACACCAGTGGTTCCTAGCCACACTCCACCCAAAGTTTCGTGAACGCAAGCGACTTATTGAAGAGGCTCGAGCTCGCGCTGCCGCGGAGGAATTAGCACGAATCCATTGGAAAGCTGCCATCGCAGTGCAGTGTGTATTGCGAGGCTTGATAGCTCGGAAGATTTACGCGTTCAAGTTGAGGGCCCATCAGATGGAACAAGCTGCTATTTATCTGCAGCGATTTTATCGTCGACGGCGCGGATTGTACGCGCTCGGACTACGCTTTGCTGAGCGTCAAGAGCGAATTGCTCAGTGCCGCCTGCAGGCTGCGATTGTGCTTCAATGTGCTCATCGGTGCTTCTGTGCGAGACTTAAGCGACTTCTCCTCGCCACAGAAAAGGAGAATCGAAGGCAAGGAGCCACAACTATTCAACGACATATTCGTGGGAGGATGGCGAGGAATCGCTACCGATCAACTCGACATGCGGTTCTGGTTATTCAATGCAGCATTCGCTGTGCTCTAGCACGACGTCGGCGTATCCGTCGATACGAAGCCGTCCTGGAACTTCAAACGTGGATAAAGGGCGTGTACTCCTGTCGAGCAGCTAGACAAATATTGAACAAACTACGAGTGGAAGCCAAACGACGAGAAGCTTCAGTGGTTCTCATCCAAAAGCTTGTGCGCCAGCACGAAGCTCAGACAACCGCGCGGTTGTTCCGTGAGGCGCTCAACATCGTAAAAGCTGAGCAACGACGATACTTTGGCTCTGAAAGTGGCGGAGTTCAGAGTGGAGTAGGCTGGGTGACACACCAGGCGTCTTCGGAGCTACTGACGTACGTGACGCAGCGATTTCTGGAAGATAGCTCGTGCTTTACGACGAAGGAGTTGCGGTGGCTGCGTATACAGGTGCAGGCGGGGCACGAACGCTTGGCACGCGAAGATCACGCTGCTGTGTATCTCCAGCGTCGATACAGAGGCTACGCCACGCGTATGGCCTACTGGGTGCACCGGATGCAACTGGACGAGCTTCGTCGGCTTAAGGAGAAGAAGGCGATCATTATTCAGAGTTATGCTAGACGGTGGCTAGCCAAACACTACGTTCGGCGCCTGCTAGAGCAGCGGAGACTGGCGGAGCTGAAGGAAGCATACATCCGCGAGAGGAAGCGGAAAGAGGAGGAGAGGCTCTGGAAAGAAAATTACGACCGAGAGCAGATGGAGTTGTGTGTGAAGAGAGCCCAGGAAGCGGCCAACCAGCTCCGTGAAGCGCGACGAGAAGCTGATCTGGCCCGTGTCAAGGCTGAAGCTGCTGAATACCGAGCGAAAGAGCTCGCTGCAGAGCGGGAAATCGAGTTGTTGTTGAAGACCCCCGTGACGAAGAAGACTGGTGATAAGAACGACGAAGAGAAGAAGGACGACGAAGATGCAGACGAGGAAGATCCGTGGATGCAACTCAACGACGACTATGGAAATGTTTACTACTACAACGAGAGCACGGGAGAAAGTAGTTGGGACCCACCACCTCCTCGCAAGAAGAAGACAAAAGTCTCACCAGAGGATGAAGAAGCTGACCCCGAGGACGCGAAAGCCCAAGAAGAAGAAAAGCCAAAAGAGATCGATCCACTCGAGGAGGTTTTACGGGAGGGCAAGTGTATCAAATGCCAACAAGCGCAATCGACTAAACGTTGTTTGGACTGCGAAGACACCAAACGAGCGTTTTATTGTAGATCATGCTTCAAGCAGCACACATCAAGTTCAACTGAAGAGAATTCGACTGCTATCAAACACGATTTCGAGGTTGTTCCAGAGGCCGCGGTCGTTCCTGCTCGCTGCGAATCTGGGGTGGAATGTGTCACCGATGAAGATAGTCCTCCCACAAATTCTAACAACCAAGAACCAGTCGAGAAAGGTCTCGCTGCTTACTACTGCTACGAGTGTACTCCCCCGCCACGGCTCGATTCCAGTTCTGAATCGACAAATACGCTGACTGGCGCTGTGGCTGGTGACAGTGAGCCAACCCCTTCTGGCTGCTTCTATTGCGAGTCGTGCTTCGCTCACGACCACGAGACAGCGAAGAAACTCCGTCATGTAGAAAAAGCGCTACGATTCCGTCGCGGAGCTCTGCTATGTTGCGACTGCGGTCACTCTCTCGCTGTTCGGCAGTGTGATACCTGTGGAGGCGACAAGTTCTGCGAGGCGTGCTTCATCTCGACGCACGCAGGCAGCAAACGACGGACTATGAAGCACATCTGGACGGAACTAGACGTCCTACGCGACCTCCTCGTGCACGAAACAGACACTTATTGCGTCGAGTGCGACGTCCGTGCCAGCTCAAGGCTCTGCAATCTCTGTGGCGACGGCTTCTGCGACGGATGCTTCGAGAAAACCCACGTGAAGGGAGCCAAGCGCCGCCACACGTGGCTGCCGTGGTCTGTTGCTGCGCAGCATGGCGACTGGATCGAGATCAATGATGACAAGGCCACCATCTACTTCAACGTCGAGACGAAGGAGTCGACCAACGAAAAGCCGAGCGTGCTGCTCTCAGGAGAAGAGCGACACCGCCTCCAATTAGCAGAGCGCGAGCAGCTTCAGCGTAGTCGGCAGGTCGAGCTCGAGAGTGAAGTGGTGATGCTCAAGGAGCAGCTTCGAGAGCTCCAGGCCCAAGACCGACCTGGAAGTCGCGCTCGAACACCAGGTGGGAGCGTTGATACCAACCACAGCAAAACCAAGGCAAAGCCGGCCAAGCGTGGCGTTCTCAGCAGACTCTTTGGTCGTAAGCCCCCACAACGAGATCTCACCCCCGAGGAGCGACAACGGATCGCTGAAGAGCTCACCAATCGGGTACGCGCTGAAAAGCAGCCAGTGAGTTCCCCCGTTTTCCAACAAGCCATGGTGCACGAACTGGCAGCACTTGCAGTGACATCACCGCAGCTCAACAAGCCGAAATAGCGATAGTATTTTAGGGAGTCAGGGGTGAATGAGTCGTTGTAGCTTCCCATGAAGACTTGAATTTTAAGTGTGTTGTTGCGCCGCGCTTTTGCCACGAGATCAGTGACGGGAGGAGTGTCGGACGATGCCAAGATGACTTCGGAGGTGCCAATTCCGGGTCAAGAGTCTCGACTGCATGATGACAGCGGCAGTGACCAGCACCCTGCATCTTCACTAGAGCAGCAGGAGAGTGGAGCCACCCCAGTTGAAGCAGATGCGTCCAGCGTAACAACGACCATCGAAAGCCGCCGATCATGGAGCTTGGATGATATCGAGGGTCTTGTGCTGGAATTAGTGGACGATATCGCGATTGGTAGTGCGGGGCAGTCCATGCAGAACGTCATCGGCGCTCGATTGTTCGATTACGTGGCTGCTTGGAGTTCGAAGGTACTAGAGGAGACGTTAGTATCGGCCATAGCCCCAACAGGAGATGTGAGCGTGGATTCCAATGATGCCAGCACTTTAAACGATTCCAGAGTTCTTCTAGGGCGTCGTAATTTACCACTAGAGCCGCTTGATCCTCCCAAGAGCAGTCCGATCGATGACACCTACCAACGGAGACTGATACCAATCAGAACACCAAAGCGGGACCACTACGACAACGAGTCACTCCACAGCGCAGTGAAGGCAGCGACTCGATCGCGTACTCATCCAGCGTCGGTCACGTCGTCTCGGTTAACGCAGAAGAGCAAAATGCGCAAGAAGCAGCACGGCGCGTCTACAGCCCAGATAGAAGTGACAGGACCTCAACCAGGAGTCCCATACAGCACCGAAGTTCACGATAACCACCACGGACACTCGTCAAGCAGGCAACATCTCGTGTCTCCAAGAAGAAACGTAGCAGCTCACCATGTTGCTGCAACAAATAACGCACTTGGTCCAGCAGACCCAGCTCATGACGGCACTCCACCTCCGTGGGACCCTCACTGCAACAGCCCTAACGCTGACACGGGGCTGCAACTCAACATTGACACAGAGACTCTTCGTCAGGACAACGGCGTTGGCTGTTCCCGAACTCGTCGCTCGCCACCTCCACTGTCACATTCTCCATCGTCCATTACATCAGCGAGACGGAGGCCGCACCCGCCAGGATCAGCTCACAGCGTGCAGCCAGCTAAAGTTCTGCGCTTCGGCGAGCGAGAGGAGGAAGTGAAGGTGGAGTACGCAGTCCAGAGATCTCCTCCACAGCGGTACAGCGTTAGTGCGAAAGGCGTCCTCCCCGATATTAGCAACGGGAGAATCACACCCCGCCCAAGCCTGGCGTTCCCAGCTTTTGGAGCGTTTGGTAGCGCGAACAGCATCGGTGGCGACAATGAGAAGGAGTCCCTTTTCGACGAAGATCCGTTAGAACAGCACTTCCACGCCATGCCATTGTCACCGGGGGTAAAAGTTCGAGCGGGGGACGAATCAAACGAAGGCCCGGAGCTGCCACTTTTTGCCTCACGAATGCGCCGATCCACGTTCGCGGTAAGTCCTTCAGCACAGATACAGCGCAGCGTGCTGCTTGCTGGGAGCTAACATTGTGATTCTCTCTAGCGTATGGATACTTGTACACTTCCAGCACCAAACCCGGATCCGCTTTCGCCGCGTACTTCAATTCCCACTAACCAGCACCTGGTGCAGCCTCAGACAGGAACGTTCATCACTGAGGCTGCTTGGGGCTTGGCATCTAAGAGCTCGATAGACGTTGCACATGGTCGTCTCGTGCCGGACTGCTGGGGTGGGGAGAAGTCCGAAGACTTGTCTTCCGCTGAGCCAACAGCTTCATGCTCGTGTAGCTCGTCGACTTCATTGGTACGGAACGGGGGCGATTCTAACTTGGGTACACGGATGGCTTTGCTCACTCGTCGACGTACTGCAGACACTCTTCCGCAGGCAGAGCAAGGTTCAGCGTCCATGTCGGTCATGCAAAGCCGAGCCCACTCGAACAGAAGCGATGAATTTCACAAGCGTGATCAAACAGCGCGCGTTCCACTTGAAGCCCCCATGCTTGCCAACGTCATCGTCTCCATCCAAGCGAGCACCAGGCGCTTCTCCGCGGCGAATAACGAGCGCTCCTGCTTCTTCACGTACGTCAATTTCACTTGGCCAACTTGTAGCGTGCAAAAACTAACCCATTGGCGTGCTATGATAGCTCTCGCTAGACGGAATCTGCTTATTAGCAAGAAAGGCACGCAGAATACCACCAACAGAGAGCTGGAGAGTGCGGCCACAATAATATAGACATAGTTTCGCGTCTAATTCCTCGGCCAATCTGCCGGAAGGGAGCGTTACTGAAGGGTGCCCAGTGTACGCAGTGCCTCGCTGCGTAGCAAGGCCTCCATGTCCCTCTCGATGGCTTCTTGTACGGTCAGCTCCTGCGTCGATAAGGCAGGGCCAAGAGGTATTCTGCCGTTATCTGGTGGAGTGAAGTCGGCACTGCTGAAATGCCAAGGTGCAGGTTCCATGCCTGTTGGCCGGACTGCAGCAGCTGCACTTGCTGCAGGGATCCCTTCGCCCCAGCGACGAGACGCGAACAAGTCTTCAGCGTACAGATCCTTCACCTCCTCAAAAATGGCGAGGTCGCCCTCCATATCTGTTGACAACTGGTCCGGCATACGGTCGCTCGAAGCAAACATCAGCGGGTCTGGAACAGGAACGTCGCTGTCTCGATCTGCAGCATACACCACTGGGGCTGGTTCGACGGGCCGCTCACTGACTGCAGTTTGTTTAGTTTCCCTCTCAATCTCGCGGTCTCTTCGTTCTTGTTGGAGCCGTTCTTGCGCTGCTTTGAGGTCTTCTTTAAGCTGGTTCATCTCTGCCTTATATCGTTCCTTTTGCACCTCGGCCTTACGCTGCATTTCCTCCTGCTGCTGTTTCACCTTCAAATGCATTTCCTGCTGTTGTTCAAGAAGCAGCGAGTGCAGTCGCTCCAGCTTTTCTTCACCTGCCGTCGCGGAGCGCTCAAGTCGCTGATCCAGAGCCGTTTGCTTCTCCAGAATCCGCTCGTTGCGTTCCTTCAGCAGCAGCTCCTGCGCTTCCTTCAGCTCCTCCTTCATCTGCAGCAGTTCGGCATCAAACTGCTCCTGCTGCTCCTGCGTCTTTTGTCGCATCTCCTCCTGCTGTCGCTGCACGAGCGCTCGCAGCTTGTCCACCTCCAGCTTCAGTAGGTCCAGCGTCTGCTCAGCCTCCAGCCTCGATCGGGTCTCGGCATCGGTGCTCTCCTCCAGCACCACTACCCGCTCTTCAAACAGCTGCGCCTTCCTCCTGGTAGACCGCAGCTCAGCCGTCAGCTCTTGGATCTCTTCCGCATCTCGTCTCACCTGCTCTCGCAGCTCCTTCACCTCCGCCTCCAGCACCTCTCGCTGCCTATTAAACTCTTTCTCTCCTTCCTCGTGCAGAGTCCCGACCTAATACGTTCACACCCCATAACGCTTAGCAATACAGCCGCCTTACACTATAATTTACACTAGAGCTGCTCTCAATTGACAGGGCTAAAGGTCTCACCTCAACTATACGTCGCACCAGCTTGGCCACTTTCTCCCGGTCTTCGGGGCACAGATCTGCGATTTTTGCATTAACGGGGCGGCTCTCCTCCGTCTCCAGGGTCGCTTTCGTGCGCACCGACTGCCGCATTTCCCTCCATCGCGACGGAGCGGCCTCTGGCTCGGTCGAACCGCTTTTCCGAGCATTGGCACCTCGCTCTGACGCCTGGTTTGAAGCCCGGAGAGCCCCTCCAGGTGCCATACGTTGCTGTGCTGTAGCTGAGGACGCCCTAGACGAGTTGCACGTGACACGAGCAGCTGAAGTTACTGCTGGGCGCCGAACGCCGCCTCCCGCCGGACCGCGTCGATGCCATCCAGCTTGAGCGTCCATTGACGCAATTTTGCCGATTGAAGCAAAAGTGACGGTACACACTGACCAAATATGGCAATAAGGTCTAGTGTGATATTTACCGACATGGGCAAGCTGATGCTTGCTGGACGCATCACCGATGTGACATCGATTCTCCAAGTGCCATCCATGCGTCGTGGGCGTAAGGTGGCGATGCCCTTGCACGGACGAGAGCCCTCGACGCCAAGACAGTATCTTTTGCCATTGAATTTACAGTATGAAGTGACGTTGAAGGGGAACCGAAGTGCCAGCTAGTTGCGTAAAGTACCATGCGAGACAGCACTCAACTTAAAACGCTTCAAGTCACCACACCACACGGAGCTCACAAGCTCAAAACCTACAGCGCACGGCCAATCCTCGTCGAATTCAACTTGCCCGCATGCGAGCCTTGTAGTCACTCGAGCTCTCCATCTTCTTGCCCTGGCTCCAAATCCCGATCTTCTTCTTCCTCGCCTTCTCCTCCAGCTTCTCGTAGACCTCCTGCTTGCCACCGTAGACCGCACCCGCTTGGCGATACACTTGTCCCAGCCCCACCTTCAGAATCTCCTCCGACGCGTCACGTCGGAACGGCCACCGCCCATACTGCACCATGCACACTGCGCGTGCATACTGGTCCTTGTGCAGCAGCGTGAGCGTCAACTTCCTCCTCTCGAGTGTCGTAGCCAGCCATTTCTTAGCGTCATCTCCGAACGGCTGGCCTGGGTTCCCGAACTTGGCCGTCTCCGGCGTATCAATGCCCGGGGGGCGCATGGGAGATGGTGGGATTTGTCTCGCGACCACTTTGACCACATTTGACCACATTCGACCAGATTTGACCACAATGTTGTCTCGATGGTATGTCTCGATCCTGGTGGAAAAACAGATGTGCTATGAAAGTTAGATTTTATTGCTATACGCTAAAGAACTCTATTATCGTACGAGTAGTATTCTTCTTCGCTAGCAAACACGCAGGATTTTGAGACCCTTCACCGCACTTTAAGTGCTTCTGGCGGCAGCTCGAACACGAAGTCGCCTTGCTAGCTGGAGCGAGAGGTGGAGCAATGCTGTCAGATACCTCGTTGCCGCTACTCGCTGGCTTGGGACAATTTTTTTCTGCTGTTCGACGTTATTTAAGGCGACAGCGTAGTTGATTATCCGTGAGGTTCGCGTCAGGGTAATATTTCTTCAGCTCCTGCTGCAGCAATATATATTTTCCACGAGTATACACCAGCGAATCAGACAGTTTACGCAACTCAGCCAAGTGCTCTGGTGCGATAGTAGATGGCCGAGGCCGTTTTGCTGGAACACTTGATTGTCCTGCATCTTCACCAATCCCAACAGTGTCACGACAAATAACCTGCGGTTGTAGTCTTGCTGGAGGTGTGTCGTCTGCATTTGCACTAGTTGTAGTGGTCGCAGCATCGATGTCATCGTTCGCTGCAGTTTCTTGATCTGTAAGCAGAGTTCTTAATGGCTCGGCTCGTTTTTCTTCTTCATTAAGGGCTGGACAAGATAATGGAGCGTCTGTGGGGTTCGTGACCATCGCTAGTCTCCTCTTCTTTCGGTTTTGGGCCGCCTTCAGCGCTTCCCAGCGCTTCTCCCGCACCGATTCATCAAGTTGACCAATTCCAGCGCAGACACAACTTGCAAAGTCGTAGATACGGTGGAATAATCGTTTACGAGCTGTGCCGGCCTTGAACTTTCGCAGAATCTTGAAGACATCGCGCATCAAATCAGCCTCGCAGTCTATCGGTGGACGCAAAGCCAGGGAAACAGCTTCTTGAGGAGCAAAATGGAATATTTTTGCTTGTTTTCGAGCGGAGCTTGTACTTTCAGGATCAGCACCAAGCGATTTAATTTTTGAGACCATCGTAGCATAGCTCCGCTGTTGTAGCCGTATTTTAGGGTTCGTGTTGTTGCAAGCAACAATATTGAACATCATCGTTGTTATCATTTCACACGTGCACCATTCACGCTTACTAGCAGCCTGCTCGCTGCGCAGCTGCCTGAGCAGTTCGTGTTCCTCCGTAGAGAAGCCCTGGTCGCCTTCACACTCGGTACTTGCCAGTCGAATAGAGTTAAAAAACTCGTCACGCTTCAGCTTGGCCGATGGGAGGGTAACGACACTTTTTAACAGCAGTTCCGCTACGGTTGAGCGGTGTTGCCGGGAGCGATTAAGATTCCCTTCGAGACATGTTGTGTTCACTCTTGCACTTTGAAATACCTGTGCCCAGGAGTCAAAGTCAAAGTCCCGCTCGGTCTCCGTTCTATACTGCGGGGGTACAAGCGGCGAAGAGAAAAGCTGCATCACATACTCCATCTGAGGCGAAGTAGGGACCATCGTTCCACAGAGTAATGCAGTATGGCTCGCCGAAATCAAATCAACGCCATTCATGGGCGGATTGCGCCCGAACTTAGCACCGATAGACAAATTATGCTTGACGATAAACCAATCTAAGATCCGCAAGCCAACATCAATCGATACATTTCTGGTAAGCAGTTTTTTTAAGGAAGAGTGAAAGCCCTCAAGTTGGCTAGTAGATACCACGCGAACTCGATGACCGCCTTCCTCGTAAGTGTTTGAGCCCACGTACAACTCGCCACGCTGAATCTGCTCCAAATTACTCTGACACGACCCTTTCCAATCTTTCAGGCTGCACGATACACTTGAGCGCAAAACACCGCTGACTACACTTTGAATTGAAGAGCCATTTCAGCAGTAGGGCGCAATAATTTCACGATCCACATTGTAGATCGCACGGGAGAGTTCCTTTGAAATTCGTTTGCTGGTGACGGGTGCCTTTATTTTTTCAGTGATGCGAGTTATCACGTGAAAGGGGTCCTGTTTTGTGACCACCTCGCTACCCAACACTTCTGTGACCATTTTCTTGACAGCCGACGCGTTATCCGACACAACTACATGATCCAGGTCACCCCCAGAAGGCGCACGAAACTGCGACTTCACATGTTGAAGCAAGGCTCGTGTTTCTTCCTTGTTTTCAGACCTGGTCAGCCGCCGCCCAATAATCTGCCCAATTTCATTCTGGAACAGCAAAAGCATTTTCGCATCTTTGAGAGATTCACGTTGCCCCTTGGCCCTCCACAGCTTTAGCCGCTTGCAGAACTTGACAGAGTGATCCATTCTCATGACCCTCTTTACAACACAGTCGTTCATCACTTTTTCACACAGCGACCCGTACAGCTCTGTAGCGTGTAGCCATGCCGTCGTAAGCGTGTGATTGTCAACAACTTTGTTTTGATCTGCATACTGATCCCCTGCTATTGGAGTGGGGGCCAGATAGGTGAAGCAACGCTCGTGGTTTCGCTTGATACCACTGGAAAACAGACCCAAAAGCTTGTAGTAGCGCTGTTTGCGTCTACGCTCCATATTGGCCATGGTACGTTGCAGCCCATTCTGCGCGGTAATACCGTCATGAACCATCTCCATGAGTGAGTTCGAGAACACTAGCTTTTGGCTCAGAACAAATGGAAAGTGAAAAATCATATCGGGCCATTGTGCAAAGTAATCCGAGCTCACAGTGGAAAAATATGATCCTGTTACAGCGCACCTATACTTCACAAATACCAGGTCGCACTTGCACTCCACAGATTCCACCACACGACGGCAATAGTCTTTCACCTTCGGATTGCAGTTGCAGTCTCGGCTGATGCACGACGGCAGACCTTTGCCTCCTCGATACTCCGGGGTCCACACGAACAACGGACGTGAAAACAACCGCGACAACTGCATTTCATCCACCTTTTCCTCAGGATAAACTAGACGGGGAGGGAATGAGCGCCGTCCAACCGCCTCGACCACTGCTGCCTTGTTATCATTGCGCGCTGCTGACAAGGCCATGCTTACTGCGAACTCCTCACCTACAAGTTCTCGGTAAATAAAGGGAAAACGGCTGCGCCCCTCCGGGGCTGCGGCCGGAGTTCGGAGATCTCACCTAAATTTATCGGAGTTGGGGGGCCTGTCGGCCCCCGAATCTCCCATAAACCCAATGCCCGCGAGTCGGATCTGCAGCGTGTGGTCCGACAGCTTCCCCTCGAATGTCCCGGCTCCCCGGAGCAGCGGCAAATGACGCGCTCGGAACGTGTCGCCGTCGCTGAAATTCACTGCTAGCGCCGAGGTAGTGGTACAACATGTTCTTCACGATGAAGTTGGTGCTCACGCGGGTGCCGATGCTGTCCGGGATGTCCTCCGTGAACGCCTTCAGGTAGATGCGGCGCAGGGCCAACTGGTTCTGGTTGCGGTTCAGGTTCGGGCCCGTCTTGTACTCGGGCAGGTAACGCACCAGCATCTGCAAGACGAAAACCATTCCATGGCTGCACGTGCATGGGTACGCTTACCATAGTGGTACAACGGTGAGGAGCTTCGCCATTGATGGCACGAGGTGGTAACCTGGTGCCATCAATGGCTCATCGAGGTGCAGGACTCAGGTGGCGGGACGACGGCGGAAACTTCCGCGACGACAACACGGGGAACGTCCGTCACGGAGGCCGCGCCGGCTCTGTGATTCTGCCCAAGGTTGTTGCGGAGAGGGTGTGAGAACAAGGATGGAAGGCATGCCAGGGTGCTCAGGAGAAGGCTTACTAGCGTTCACGACCGGAATCCTCACTCTTGCATTTGCTCAGCTACACGAACTATCTACCTTCATTTGGCAGCCCCCGCTCGCAGTCACTCTTCGACTCCGTTTGTCTCCTCATGTCTCACGTCTGGGACCCGGCCGCCGAATTTGGGATGAGTGTGGCAGCTTCTGGCCAACTGAGGTATCCATGCGGAGCTCGGGAGTTCGCCGCATCAATAACGCCGTGCGCAGGCTGGATTGGGCCCTCGTGGAGAATTCGCTGAGTCCTCCAGACGGTAGCGATGGGAACCCGTACGAGCTGTGTGCGGCAAGCCGAGACGACTGGCATCGCTACGTTCAGTCGGAGCAGCAAGAGCTGAAGTCGCGCTCGATGGCGTGGTGGGACGACAGGGTCTTCATTGTCGAGTTACCGGGGTCCCTGCACGAAAACCTTGTCGTAGGCGTCAGAAAAGCTATATCCGACGCAACTGGGACTGGTAGAACTCACTTGGTGTGTCATGGAGCGAAATATATTCGGGGCCGTGCACGCTTGGCGGGCGACATTATGGATCTAATAGGCGACCTCGAGCCGGACGAAGCCTGCGGTCCTGACTTCTGCCTTCCTGGAGCAGTGCTTCCGCAGGGATTAACCTGGTCATCGTTCCACACGCTGAAAGTGGAGATCGGTGTCTCAAAACTGGGGAGATCCTGTAGACCAGCCAGGGCAAGCTGGACAGCAAGGGCAAGCTGGACAACAGGGGCAAGCTGGACAGAGACGTCTTTCTACCTTAAACGAGAAGGCCGATGCGTGGCGGCAATGTCGGGGGGTGGAATGCGTTCTCTGCATTCACATCAGCCCGGGAATGCGCGTTCGTCAATACCGCTTGTTCTCCATCGTGGACGAGCAGTTCGAGCATCCTGACCTGCAGCCCGCGCCAATTGTCAACGGTACCGTCGTGCAGTTCGACCCATGGCGTTTGCTGGGGATTCCTCCTGGTGCTGCTCTCCCTGTTGGCTTCAACGATCCCGTTCAGTTCGATCTCTTCGCCGTTGTCAACCGGATCATTCAACAGGAGCAAATGGACTTGGCACTACTACAGGCTGCAGCGCCTGCAGTGCCTGCTGCTCCGGCTGCTCCGGCTGCTCGTGGTCGTGGTCGTGGTCGTGGTCGTGGTCGTGGTCGTGGTCGTGGTCGTGGTCGTGCTCCTGCTCCTGCTCCTGCTCCTGCTCCTGCTGGGGAACCCCCACGCCGCCGACAGCGCCGTGACTAGCCAAACACTCATGGTAGCAGCACAGATCTTTTTCTTTTTCTTATGTCACTGTTGATTCATCTAAAAACTGCTATCGACTCATTTGTTTCGAGTTGTTTCGTCTAATATGGTTGAATGCGCGACTCTCATGGCCGTGCTTACTGGCTCTACAAGGTGAGCTGCCTTGACTCGAACACGGACTATTCAGCTATTCCACCCAAACGAAACTTTCAATACTCGAAAACGTTTTTTGGTCATTTGGGAAGACTAACCTGGAAATGGTGTAGTCGAATAGTGTAGTAGTAGTAAGAGAGAAAGATGGAGGCTCTACGTCTTACTCAGTTGCGTTATGCTCTTCGGGAGCATCATCTGCTTCAGGAGCAATATCAACTGCGGCAGCGTCGTCTGTCAGCTCCTTCGACAGGTGATTCCACGTTCAATAAGCTAAAACGACACGGTCGAACCCCAACGTCCTATATAAAGTAGCATCCGAAATGCTGCTTCTGCTTTTTCACCAGTCGGCACACACAACGGCAAGTACGCAGCCACCGTCGACCTCCATCAAAGTCATGGCACGATAGTCGAGAAATCTTGTTTTGTGGTTACTTGATAATGTCTAGGACGCTATATAACCTCAATGATGACATACTCTTCAGAGCAGTATCAGAAAAACAAGGAGCTCACGCAAATTTTTGACGAAAGTCGAAGATAACGTTATATTCCGGTCAAATTTTGCATTCGAAGATTTTGTTTATTTTTATATTTTTCTTGGAATGCAATTTTTCTGAGTTTTACCATTATTATTAGAGTACACAACCCCAAAGTTTGCGATGAGCTCCAAAGCCGAACGGATCCAGGCCAAGCGTCATCAGCACGCGGCCGACGAGCACGAGCTCGACCTGTTTCTCAATGCACCGCAGCGCGCACCACTACCTTGCAATCCAAACGCAGCTCCCACCGCTGAAAATGGCGCACCCGAAGCTTCAGGAGCCAACGACCAAGTTCCACCTCGAGGAAGTACCGACACCGGTGCATTGCTGCCTGGTTTGGTGATTCTCAAGGGGTTTCTGTCGCCCCAGGAGCAGCAGGAGCTGGTGGACGACTCGAGGCGGATGGGCATGGGAGAAGGAGGCTTTTACAAGCCCACGTACGCCAGCGGGGCCAAGTGCCGACTGCACCAAATGTGTCTCGGCCGCCACTGGAACGTCAAGACGGAGAAGTACGAGCAGCGCCGCTCCAACCACGACAACGCACCGGTGCCTCCACTGCCCGAGAGCTGGAAGAAGTGTGCGCAACGGAGTCTGGAGGCAGCGAGGGAGATCGACCCGCAGGTGATGGGGACCTGCAAGCACATGACGCCCGACATTTGCGTCGTCAACTTCTACAAGAAGGCGGGCAGGAACGGCATGCACGTCGACAAGGACGAGAGCGACGAGGCCATGAGCATGGGCTCGCCTGTCATCTCGTTCTCGATCGGCTGCGCGGCCGAGTTCGCCTACATCGACCACTACCCGGAGCCGCACGAGGCTGTGCCCATTGTGCGCCTGGGATCCGGCGATGCGTTGGTGTTCGGCGGCCCGGCGAGGAAAGTGGTGCACGCGCTGACGAGGGTGTACAACAATACCCAGCCAAAGTGGCTGAGGATGCGCTCCGGGAGACTCAACCTGACTTTTCGAGAGTACAAGCCAAGCGAGCTTGCATGCTAACGAGACTCAAAGCAAATTGCTTACATTGCAGTTATTGAGATACAACTTTCGTCCAACGCCGTTCTAGTCCTCTCCTTTCTCAACGAACTATTTCATTTTCTTTTTCCCAAAGAAGACCAACATAATACAAGATGGCACCAGCCACTGAGAGCGATGGCTCGTCCAGCGACCTGAACGAATCGTGGGAGCGCCCCGTGTGGTACCAGCTAGTGGATGTGCAAAGAAACAAGCTGGGCTCGGTAGGGCGCGTGAAAGTGTCAAGCGATGACGCGCTGATTGTTGACTTCCTGGACGAGGTTGAGAAGAAGAACAAGAGAGGTCGCTTGAATGGAATTGTTGTTATCGATCTCGCGGTCTACGACAGCATTGACGCAACAAGCCCCATGAAGGCACGTGATACAATTGGCTCGCACGGCAAAACCGACTCAACGGCGCTCATCGTGGTCGTACCTTCTCCTACCCAGCTATCTCCTCAGCCACCTCTTCCACTAACTCTCCAGCCACGTAAAGAGCAGCTCGTTGTTGGTGGTGAGGCGTTTTCTGTTGTGGAAGGAATGACGGTGAACCCAAACAAGTTGACTGCGTTTTGGACAGCGCTAGCAAAACTTTCCAGTGGGCTCGAATATGGAACTGTGATCGAGCTACCAAGTGGAATCTATATCCTTGGAGACCAGACACGAGGATCCCGAGTCTTCGTTCGAGATTGCTACAAGAGACTTTTGGACGTTTGCAAGGAGAAAATTCACGGGAAGTATTCGCATCTTGTGATGCTCGGGAACCCAGGGATCGGCAAGACGTTTTTCGGGTATGTGCTTTTGCTCGAGTTTGCACGAACACACAAGACGGTCGTGTACCAGAATACAGAAGACGAACGGATTTTGTTTTCTCCTGACGTGGTTGTGCGAGGTTCTGGGGACGACTTCAAGCAATTATTGAGAGAGCCCGATACGTACTACATCGTAGACGGTTTCCGCCCTCGCAGCTATAATTGCAAGACAATTCTACTTACGTCGCCGAATCGTGAAGTCTCGAGCCGATTCTACAAGAAAAATTGCGCAAAGGTGTACATGCCTGTTTGGTCAGCGGATGAGATTTTCAAGTGTCACCCATTGATGTTTTCTGAACTTCCTGTTGACACGGTTTCGGATTGTTTTCATCGATGGGGTGGAATTGCACGCTATGTTTTGGACTACGCACTGGACGAAGACCAGCAAATGGAGCTGAAGTCTTCCCTCGAAAGGGTAAACGTTGAATCACTGTGCAACGCGATTGGAAAACTGACGCACCTGCATCTGAAATCTCTCACCGGCTGCTGCACTATCATGTTAGTGAATGCTTTAGCAAAGCGCACTTCATGTTCGCGTCACAGTATGTTCAGGACGAGGTTTACCAGCGTCTTTACGATCTGGAGAAGACCAGGCTGTTGAACTTCATTAAGGCAGGTGATGGCGTTGATGGTTATGAAGTCCTACGTGGGCAATTATTTGAAGGTCACGCGCATTTGGTGCTGGCAAAAAGAGGGGTTTTTGGGATTCGGCGCGTTCTCCCCGACGACACCCCCGACAATGCCGTGCAAGATGCTACACAGCTCCCACTCTCTGAAATGGAAACAGTCGTTTTTAAGAGCAAGGATGAGCTTCCTGCCGCTGACGACAATGTTTACCTGCGGCCATCAGCGAAGAACTACAAATCCGTAGACTCCATGGTCAAGCCTGATATCTTGTTCCAAGTGACTGGCGCTCACAAACACCCGTGCAAGCAAGGGGGGCTACACAGTGTCTTGGAACAACTTGGAGATCCAACATCACCCCGACTATATTTTGTGTTGCCGCCCGACCGATTCGACGAGTTTAAATACCAAAAGTATCACGACTCGAAGTGCAGGCTGATGGAAAGCTCAACATACCCGAATGTGCAGAATATCCAGCAGTATGCACTGAAAGTTGACCTGACATCGGAGCAGTGACTTGAACTACGTGCGTCCAGCCATCTTGAGAAGGCCAGCTCGATCGCCTTACTCGACTCACCCATTAGTTTTTCAGTTAAACCCGTTTTTACCAAAATATTGTGTGAATTGCGATGACCTTAATAGTTGATCAGGTATGAAGGCCCTCAAGCATGAAACACGTCGCAAGACCCTGTGCAATTGAATTCACCACACTTCACCTCATTTTATCTTTCAGTGTATCAGACAAAAATATTTATTCAAGAAATAACTGAATCAAGATAAAAAATTAGCTTGCCAACTCGCTGCGATAACGCACATCCAGCGAACAACCACTACTCCAACGGCAGCTCAACTTTCAGGGCGAATTGCTCGATCTTCCGCATATTCACGTAGCCCGCCTGCTCCACCCTTGTGTCAATCCCCGTTTGGTACTGGAACCTTTCGAAGCGGACTGGAGGCAACACGAAGTACAGTCGGGGCGATCCAGGATCTCCAAGGTGGCTCAGCACAGAAAGCAGCCCTGATCGATTGGACTGGCATTTATGCGCTCCAGTCACTTGGAACAAAACACCAGGCTTGACTATCGCGTCTACGGATTTGTAGCTCCTCGCTACCGGCCGAAGGTAGACGTTGCTGTCAGCAGCGGCTAGCTCCTCGTCGCTATCAAATTCCGCAACTCCCAACGTTGGAAGCGTGACCGACGTGTCGTCGCTTCCTGATTCTGAAGGCGCATTGGGGATATCGACCTCCATCGCTTCAGCAGACGCCGAATCACCACCATCATCCTCGTCATCACCTTTGTCGCTGTATTCATCACTCCAATATCCGCCGTTATAACCTTCAAAACCAACGAAATCCTTTGTCCTAGCAACAGTTTGCACTTCATGGTTGGGCAACAGGCGCCGAATCTCGAACCTCCCACCGCGCGGCAGCACCGAATGCACGTGCTCCTCAAACAAAAATCCACGAAGGATAGAGTAGGCAGCAAATTGATCCCTTTGGTTCATGAACTCCAGAAGCTTGCGCTTATCCTGCTGGTATAGGCGCTTGTAGACCTCCTCCTGGACATACCGCGACGCGAAGACGAAATGCGCTCTGGCGAACCACTTGCTCACTCGAAAGTGCAGTAATAGGATCGTGGTTTCAAAATCTGGGCTCTCGGTGTTCCAAAACGCGAACATCATGGCATCCAGCCTAACGCTGTTGAGGGCTTGTATCTGAGCCAATTCATCGCTTAGCACATATGCCACCATACTGACGCAAACGATCTTTCACCTTGTCGACAGGAATTTCAGGATAAAACAACAACGTGTGACACTTGAGAATTTCCTCCTCCGACCACACCGGCATGAACACCATACTGCAAGCGGTTTTGTAGAATTCATACCAGGCTTCACGACGCGGTGAGGTCAATAAAATCGTCTTACAGTCGTAGCTGTCCGGACGGAGACCGTCCACAAGGTAGTACGTAGCACGCTTTCTCAGAAACTCGTCGAAATCTGTACCTGATCCTCGCCCAACCACGTCGGGAGAAAAGAGAATCCGTTCACCCTGTCGACACTGGTAAACAACCGTCTCGCCTTGGTGTGCGAGCATACGCAAGATAACGTAACCAAAATACGTCTTGCCGATTCCTGGATTTCCGAGAACCACAAGGTGCGGCTCCTTCTGGATTTTCTCCATGCAAACTTCCCATGGTGGCGGGTAGCATTCCCGAACGAAAACACGAGAACCACTTATCTCCTGCCCAGAATATAAGTTTTGGGTGGTAGATCAATCACGTTTCCATATGCGAGGATGCTCGCTTGTTCAGTCAACGGTGTGGTCGTGTCGGCAGTGGTAGTTGCTACTTTTGCTGACGAATACGCGACCAACTCAGGAGGGTTCACCACCATGTTTTCTCCGACCGAAAATGATACACTGCCTACAGTGAGACGCTTTCTTCGATCGGGTTCCTGGGGAGGGGGCGGCAGAACCACAATGAGAGCCGTTGCTTCATTTTTCCGCATGGGCCAATTTCCTTGTCTCCACTCATGGGGGTTGTTTCGACACTGCTGGGGTATACCACGACATCGACAACTCCAATCCCTTTCATGCGACCCCCTTGTTCTTCTCCTCAACCTTGTCCACGAAGTCTACAATCTGTGCCTCGTCGCCCTTCGCCACTTCCACGCGGCCTGCCGAACCCAACTTGTTTCTGCGTTCATCCATTTGCTGGTACCACACGGGTCGCTTCGAGTCGATCAGACCGCTGGGTGTGCGTTGGTGCTCGGCCAGCGTCATCCTGTACGAGTCGACAGAAACAAGCTTCTTTCCGTGAAATAACGCCAAATAACAGTTTGTTTCATCCAATGGAAGCCTTCCAAAACCGTTTTAAACTTCTGTGTAAACGGATTTAAGAAAACTTATTCTGATGAGACGTATTGTGCTTTGCAGACTTTTTGGCACTTCAGACTGTAACTCGTACGACTTATCGAGCACGACTTATCTATAAATCGTACTCGAGTACGAATTGCTGTAAGTCGTGGATGGTCAATCAGCACTAAGTAGTGCGCATATGTCATCTCCTGCATGATTTAGCACATCCAGCATGGATTAGCATCGTTTTGGCACTTTCCGAAAGTGCCATTCTCCAGATTTTGCAGGACATCGATCTGGCTCACGAGCATAAGCGCAGGACGGAATGTCCTGTATTTTCCAAATCGAAACATCCCGGCGTCAAATCCTACACAAAATCTAGTATTATTGGCACAAGCTTGGCAAAGTCAATCTTTAGTGCTTTTGCAGGACAACATGTCCTGCAAGATTTGCTGCATTGCGGATGCCGCACCCGCAATGCAGCAAACTTCCGAGCTAATGCGCCAAGCAGAATATAACACACACGTGGTGTCCATTAGCGTAGCGTGCCCACCAGGAAGATACAGTATTCATGGCTCACTCTGTAGACCAAGGAGCATTTTAGTCGTACCAGTTAAAGAAATCTAAGCTCAGCCATACATTTCATACATTCTCAACACTATTTTTTTTAACTAAGTCAGCAGTAACGCCGAGTCGAACCAGTACGTATATGAACGCTGAAAGATGTACAAACAATAGCTCTCCATTACCCATTGCTAATCGCAACATTTAATTGCGGGGGCACACGCTGTGTCGACGCTTGCCATGACTGTTGTATGTGTAGTGTCCCTGGATAGCGAAGAGCAATTGCAGCACCTTCCCTTAGGGTCTGACCCGCTGAAGCCGCCCACGTTTGAGCCTCCACCGAGCGCCCATACCAGAGATGCCGTACCAGCTAGTTGTCGTGATCGTGATCGTCCTCAACGAAGTCGTCCACGACGCTACCGTAGCGAGCCCTCAGTCTTGATGGTTGCTGGTCTGCGCGCGTCATCTCCTGCCCGTCGAGATCCAGGCCAGCATGCCACCCGAGACCGAATCACCTGTACTCGAAGTCCTCGGTCACTTTGTTTCCTGATACGAGTAGAAAGGAGTCCTCGGCGTGGGTGGTGAGCATAGAATTAGACTTTTGTTGAGCGCCATATCGCTGACGATGTCCTTGTCGAAGAAGAGCTGGTCGTATTAGCGTGCTTCAACGCCGACTCGGCAATAAATTACAACCGCCTACGCCGGCCCAGTCTCGGCCAGCTTTTCTTGATGATGAAGAGGTAAAGTTATACTATTGTGCAGGTGGGGCAGCCTATGGCATGTTTGCTGTTGCGGTGAGGCCAAACACAGCCAAAACTGCGATGCTATGTTAATTTAATTCTGATTGGACAAAATACTACAATTTAGTGTGTCCTGGTATTGTCCTGTAAAATCCGTTTAAGAATCATTTCGGAGCCAAACTGGCTTCGAAACACGACTTGAGCAAGTCGCATTCAAAGCCACTATGATTTACCACTAAGTACGAACACTAACTAGTGCACTAATTAGGAGGGCAAACTGGTTGCAAAGCACAATAAATTACGTCTGAATAAACGAAGGGTCACTTCACCCCCTCATTGTGCAACTGCAAAAATTTCAACTTGATTAAAACATACACCTCCCTTATTTAGCAACTTGAAGGCTCTCACATATATCGACCTCTGCACAATATATATTTAGAGATGAATTCTGAGAAACATTTTATGTCGATGAAATGCAGGTTTTGGAATGCTCCCAATCATATGCGAGATCAACATAAAGCTAAATTTCTTATGATATCTAGCCCATACTCGTTGAAGAGATAGTATGGTGGCGCCGCAATTTACTCGTATCATTCTCTGATTTGCCGTTTTTACAGCTATCTGGGCACTTTTCTTAAACCTATTGCCAACGCTATAACGACAAGAATACAGCTGCACTCTATACTCTACATAGAGTAACATTCACCAAGGTCGAAAAAGTAAAAAGAAAACACTCTTGAGACGATGGATATTCTTCCATTCAAAAATATATGCCACACGTGCAACCAATCAGGGTATATTCTAGAACCAACTAGCCTGACTGAAAACTACGAGTTCATACCGATAAGTGTGAGATAACGGCAGTTTGCGAACGTGCTCAACGGCTGGTGTGCTGCATTCCGTTGCCGGAAGCACCCAACGCTACTGTCACTACTGCTGTCTGCATTCTGAGCAACGCCACGACTACTCCAATCTCCATTCTGACCAACGCCATGCTGGCGTTGCATGTTGCGCTGCGCCGCCAGCGCTTGCATACGAGTGCCCAGTACGGCACGGTCGCGTGCTGGATGTGGTACGGTTGAAGCCCGCGGTCGTTCTCTAGGAGCCGCCAGCGTGCAGCTCATCCAGCACAAGAACTAACAGCTAATACACTGGGTTAAGGAGTGAAGGAGGAGTTCATTTGCAGTGGGGCTGCCGTATCTTTAGCGTCAGAGGAAGACGTAACAGACTCACAGAGTCTCAGCTTAAGATAGCTCGTTCTAATACCAGAACGTACGAGTCCGTACACCTTACGGACTCCAAGAGTCAACCCTTAACGCTTAACTCTGTAAATCTCAAACTGAATGTATTTCTCTTTAGCGCGGCCAAACCGCCTACGGTGTAAATGTATCCGGTTCACTATCTAGCATAGTGAACCCTAGTCATATGCATAATCAGTGGCTCTGAAGCCGTGTACTGATTCTCCCTACTGTTTTAGGTTAGACAGTGTGTATCCACTTCGTAACCCTTCGGGTAACTCTCGTGTAACCCTGCTACAGCATTTATTCCAACATTTACCGCCTGCAGCGCAGGTCTCCTTCTCCACTTCCAAGTCCCTGCCAAGGCATTCTGCCGAAGCTATTCCGGCGTTCAGAGTCTCGTTTCCCTCAGCCTCCACTTGTGTGCAAACTGAGCAGCATCGGTGTGGACACCATACAAACGTCAAGTGTTCACACGTCGCAATAAGCACTAGGAAGTCATACCAGAAAGTACGTGTTCCTACGAGTAAGTACAATATCGTACTCGTACATTTTGGTATGATATCGTAATTTTTAGTATGAACTCGTACTTTTTGGTATGATTCACGCCCCAGATCAAATAAAATTTTGCCTATCCTTATTTTTTTTAAAAATGTAATTATGGTATGTCCTGATTGGTCAAATAACACCAAATACTCCTCAATTGTTATTTCAGCTCGAAGAAGTTGCTTCCGATGGCGGCATACAAAACGGACCAAAACAACGTCTCAAGGCGGCCTAAAACCATTATATAGGGTTCGGTCTATTTCCATACAAACTTCTTGATAGTCCCTACGAGGGGCTACTGTTGGGGGGTTATTCCCAATACTTGTACATTTTCTGTCACTTGCTTAACTGTAAGTACGAATGAAGGAGACTTTTAACTTAAAAGTTTCTCCCATGGAAATGGAGGAGACTTAAACGTTTTAAGTTTCTTCCAATTCCACGGGAGCACTTATCCCGACCACGTAGCTGGGATAACCTAACTACCGGTTAGTCAAAAAGGGTTGTTGTGGATGCGTCGCCCCACTGATGCTCGCGCCGATGACCTCGACAAGCAATGATATGCTTGCTGGTGCATGTTGAGCTTGCAGGTAACGCCTCAGATAGATAGGTGGACTGCATGTACATTACAGGAGAAGAGCGATGATAATACAGGCGCCTGTGCAAGTGGAGATTCATTTCCTCAGCGAATTCAGACATGGTGTTGCCGGTTGCGGCTTACCAGCACCTAGAGTAAGATTTTTACACAAATAGCCGCAATTTGGTATCTACAGTTGAACGAGCCTGCTGTGCATTGCACTTGTTAAATTAATCTACGGAGCAACGAAGCGATCTGCGCCTGAGCGAGCTTAAGGGGAAAAGGTGTCAATATACATCACACACACTGCGTACACGGTGTTCAGCGCTTCTGGGCTATATTTATGTTAAGCGATAACTATAGAGTCCTGACGTTTCTGCAGGCTGAGCCTAATTGATACGTTGTCCGGTGGCCTTCGAGGGTAAGTATCTGGAAGGAATACAACGTCTACACAAAAACTCTTGAGGTCTTGGAGAAAGGGGGCATTTCAAAATCCGCAGTCTTCCAAACTATTTGTTCCGCTTCTTGTCGGTGAATGCGCACGTTTTCAAATATTTCATGTCGCGGATCCTCCAGAACATGCACGGGTGTACGTCGTCCATATAAACCATAGTGTTTGTAGCTTCATCTTGCTCTTGTGACCAATCTAAAACCATGTTAGCTGCCGCCGACATGAAATCAGGAGTTATCGGTGGTGATACTCGAGACGCCGTGAATGCTATCAACTGGTCTAATTCGTATTGGGTTGGGTGATGCCCCAGCCACAAAGGAATCCACCGTCGCCAGACACTTTGAGCACGCTTGCAGTCCCATAAAATGTGCTCAATTGGCGAAGTCATACATAGGTCGTAAGAGCACTTGCGATTGCTAGGCCATCCTCCATGGTACAAGTTTAGGGTCTCCTACAAATTCGGTAGATCGTCCAGCGCTGATAGTCAGTCAAAACACCGTCTCCAAATTCGTTGTGGTTTTTGTCGCTGTGCTGCAGCCATCCACGGATGTCCGTCTGCTGCACTTTTCATCCGGTCCAAAATGTGTTGAACAGAAAACTTCGGCTTGCGGCGGAGACTTTGCTCGAGTTTTCCGAATCGTTTGTCGGAGATTTCGAGCCAACGGTTTTGGCGGAGCGAGCTATGACGTAGCATAGAGGAATGCAGTGGCCTGAAAAGCAATCCCTGAGGTCTTCTCAGTGCACTGAAGAGTCCTAAAGTCATCATCGAAACTTTCATCTTCGTTCCTGCTGATAACTCTCCATGTCCATCCATTGTCATTTTGACTCAATTGAAAAGCTTCTCTTCTTGGTGCTATGAGGGCAAACGCCGTAACTTGATGATACAGTTAGTGACCCATTGGTACTCTTTCAAGGCTTGATGGGAGCTGCGACTTGAGTCCAAACTTTGTCTGGGATACTAGCTAAGCCACTAGCGCACCATCGTCGAATCTGTCGATGGTGCTGCAGCTTGAACGGCCCCGTATAAACTGGAGGCAGGAACATAACTTCGCCGGGACCAATTCTTGCAACTTGGAGTTGTACCAGTGAACACGATACATTAACGGAAAATCGCGAGCTTGCAGTGTTTTTCCATTTCTATGCAGGCATTGTTGATAATTTCCAGTGCGCAAGAAGTCGACTGACTCGCTATCAGGTTCACCCGACGTTGGCGATGATAATGCGCATTGAAGAGCTCCACTATGATGCCAATAGTACATAAGAGTGTTGCAGCGTGCTTCACTCTATCTGCTGTGCCTGGAGGTGGCTCTAGTTTTATTCTTTGAGTTTGATCTGCCAACGATCCATGGAGCAAGTTGAGCGCTTGAGCGAAGCGTTCTGGCGTGCGGACGGCTGCGTAGGCGATAAGAAACCCGTGAGGACGCTCAGTGGGTTACGCGCCGAATAGCGAGAGCTACGTGCCAAGATGCAATCCGACAAGCTGGAAGCTGCTCGGCGAGAACGTCGAGTTTCAGTCGGGGAGGATGTCCCGAGTAGGAACGGTCACCACCGTTCCTACTACACGGACGACCGTTCGACCAGCGATCGACTTCTGGAGGATCAGCTGTTGGACGATGCGGTGAGCGGGCAGTCATCCATTTCGGAGGGGCGCTGACTGGCGACGCGTCGGTTAGGTGACGCGCTCGATTGCGATGGGAGCAGTGACGCGAGCGATGGGTGAGCAGTGACGCGAAGGGCAGGACGGATGTCACGAGCACCGCGTGGCTCGGGTAGCGAGCTGTGAGGTGAGCCAAAGACGAAGGGGTAAGACGAGAGCCAGGTGAGCCGGTGACGTGTTGAGGTCGGCACGTGAGCCGACAGAGAGCCGAAAGAAGAAGGGAGCACGAGCTGTCAGGTTCCGTGCGCGGTAAGGAAGTAGGGTCAGTCGTGAATCTGCACTGTAAAGAACAAGTTGATTGCTTTTGCATATTGCCTCTGTTTCTTACTATCTGTGCCACTGCCGAACCGTTCTAGCTTCCATACAACGCTTGACCGTCCCATCCAGCGCACTCGCGACAGTAGGATGGCACCTCTACTATGAGGTAGAGGCCACTGCATTGATGTTCTGGAGCAACTCCTCCGCTTTCACTATGCATTTCTGCAATACTGTTGGGGAAGAGAAAACAAATGCAAGCTATTTCACGCATGTCCGTCCTGTTTTTACGTAGTGTCCAGCCGTTCACTTCGCCTTATCATGTTTGCACTATGCACTACCGTTGGAGATGCTCTATTAATAAACTACGGTACTTTATGCGGTAGGTAAAGGCGATACGGCGGCCGAATGAGGGCCGATTCGCCTAAGCGTTTTAATGCCCCTTGAACTCTACTTCGGCTGTGTATACTATACATAATTCCAATCAGCTGTGCCAACGGGGGTTGCTTGAGTTGCTTGTTCTATTGCATATTTTATGTTGCTGGATGAAGGGGCGCAACTTTCAGTCAAACCTTTCTTCGTCGCCACGGTGGAGAAGAGGAAGGCGGTCGACGAGCCTGACAGGCCCGGCAAGAAGCGCAACGTGGGCACTACGGGTGAGCTCCCTAGTGAGTTCATATCAGCGAAGATCTCAGAGCTCATGCAGGAACTCCAACGAAGGCACGAGGCGTCTCAAGCGAAGATCAGCAGTCTCGAGGCAGATTTAATAACCTTGCGTGAAGTGAAGAACATGACTGCATCCAGCAAGTGGCGATTTCTCGTGGCCCCGATGCGGTAGTTGATCGCGCGCGTCCCACGCTTAGGGTTGAAGGTGATTTGTCCCTTCTCCGCGAGTAGGTTGACTCAAGTGCTGGTAATACGGGTGGACAGCGCGACCGAATTCTTGAGTTGCGTGATATCGCTTCCAAGCGGGCTGCTGGGAAGGCCCCGCTACGCAGATTCACAACGTACGAATTGTCTTCGAAGCACCGAAGTGATGAAGACGTGCCGGCTGCAACTTCTCGACCAATACAAGATGCCACCGATGCCGACGACGCTCCTACTGAAGCCAAGACCTCCACTATCCGCTCGCTGTCATCTGACAGCAATCACCAGGCCAGCATGACGCCGAGGCAGGTGACCACAGCTACTGAGCACCAACACACACCCAGCGGTCTGATCGACTCGAAGCGACCCGTGTGGTACCAGCTAATGGATGAACGCAGAAACAAGCTGGTTTCGGCAGGCCGCGTGGAAGTGGCGAAGGGCGACGAGGCGCAGATTGTAGACTTCCTGGACAAGGTTGAGGAGAAGAACAAGGGGGTCGCATGAAAGGGATTGGAGTTGTCGATGTCGTGGTATACCCCAGCAGTGTCGAAACAACCCCCATGAGTGGAGACAAGGAAATTGGCCCATGCGGAAAAACGAAGCAAACGGCTCTCATTGTGATTCTGCCGCCCCCTCCCCAGGAACCCGATCGAAGAAAGCGTCTCACTGTAGGCAGTGTATCATTTTCGGTCGGAGAAAACATGGTGGTGAACCCTCCTGAGTTGGTCGCGTACTCGTCAGCAAAAGTAGCAACTACCACTGCCGACACGACCACACCGTTGACTGAGCAAGTGAACATCCTCGCATATGGAAACGTGATTGATCTACCACCCAAAACTTATATTCTTGGGCAGGAGATAAGTGGTTCACGTGTTTCGTTCGGGAATGCTACCCGCCACTATGGGAAGTGTGCATGGAGAAAATCCAGAAGGAGCCGCACCTTGTGGTTCTCGGAAATCCAGGAATCGGCAAGACGTATTTTGGTTACGTTATCTTGCGTATGCTCGCACACCAAGGCGAGACGGTTGTTTACCAGTGTCGACAGGGTGAACGGATTCTCTTTTCTCCCGACGTGGTTGGGCGAGGATCAGGTACAGACTTCGATGAGTTTCTGAGAAAGCGTGCTACGTACTACCTTGTGGACGGTCTCCGTCCGGCCAGCTACGACTGTAAGACGATTTTATTGACCTCACCGCGTCGTGAAGCCTGGTATGAATTCTACAAGATCGCTTGCAGTATGGTATTCATGACAGTTTGGTCCGAGGAGGAGATTATGAAGTGTCACCCGCTGATGATTTCTCGCGTTCCTATCGACACGGTCCAGGATTGTTGTCGTCGATGGGGTGGAATCGCCCGTTACGTTTTACGCTACGCACAGGACCCAATTCAGCAGGCGCAATTGGAATGGGCTCTCGACGGTGTATTACTCGAAATCTGATCGATGCGTTCGGAAAATTTGACGCGCCTAAGTCTGAAGTTTCTCATCGGTTGCTGCACTATCGAGTTGGCGTGGGCTACACCAGCGCAGACTTCGTTTTCGCTTCGGAGTATGTTCAGGACACGGTATACAAACGACTCTATCGGCTGGATAAGCGCAAGCTGCTAAGCTTTATACAAGCAAGTGAAGGGGTGGATGGTTACGCTGTTTTGCGTGGACATTTGTTTGAAGGACACGTACATTTGGTACTGGCACGGGGTGGAAGATTCCAGATTCGGCGCTTTGTCGCAAAGAATGAAGTACACAATGCTGCTAGAAAGACGAGGGGCGGGGTTGTTCCTCACGTGGCATCGGAAACTGGCGAATGGATCGAGCTCTCTCGACGGCAAACTACAGTGTTTAAGAACAACGCTGAGCTTGCCGCTGCTGGCGACGTGTACCTGCGACCGTTATCGAAGAATTACCAATCCGTGGATGCGATACTCAAGCCGGATGTTTTGTTCCAAGTGACTGGTGCGCACAAACACCCGTGCAAGCAAGCGGGGCTGCATAATGTCCTGGAGCAACTTGGAGATCCTGTATCACCTCGCCTATATTTCGTGGTGCCACCCGACCGCTTCAAAGATTTTGAATATCAAAAGTACCACGACTCCAGGAACAAGGTGATGGAGAACCCAACTTACGCGAACGTGCAGAACATTCAGCAATTCGTGCTGCAAATTGAACTGACACCGGAAGAGTCGTGATCGTTTTGTTGGGTGCAGGTCTCCTGATTAGCTAGTGTGTCCGCCTGACATGTAATTTGATTTGTTAGCCATCTAAATACTTTTCACACACAGTCTTTCAATACCATTTTCGCGAGATGAATTTCGACCTCCATCGCTACTGAACTCACTGTTTCATCAGTTTCGCGAACGTATTCACCCTCACCACTCCACCGCTAACGTCGACTAAATAATAACTTTATCTACAGTAGTCGTATATTATGTGGTTGCTCGTTGAGGTGCATGATGAGGTCGCCCCGCGCGGAGATGACTGGCACGAGCGGGAAGTCCTTCTCAAGACGATTGATGAGATGTGGGTGTCGTTCGAGGAGGCGCTAGTGGCAGCGGCAAGGGCCAAGGACGGTGGACGGGTATTGTCACTGCTGAGGAGGTACGAGTTCCCAGTGCTGGATGCCATCGGAACTGTTGCTGGCAGCGAGCTACGAAGCATTTTCCGCAACTGCTGACCGGGGGTTCGTACCGCATAGTAGGGTGTGATCGTCTGAGCTCAAGCTGGAGTGCGTGCACTTTGCGGCGATGTCTGACGCTGCAAACAACCAGCATGAAGCGACCAAGCGGCTGTTCCATGATCTGGTTACTTCTCCAGTGCTGCTGCAGCCAGTGAAGATGACGCCGAGCGTGATGCACGAGTAGTGATACTAAAGATGGCGTTTAAGTTCGGAAACTACGACTTCGTGAGGTCGCTCACGAAGACTGTGGCGCCGTGAGTTTTTCTGGCAAGGTGCTGCCGCAGAACATCGTAGGTATTTTGTGTGAGGTGGGATGGCGCGGCGCTAAATATTGCAGCAAGAGTATAATATACTCTTGTTACATATGGGCTTCGTAGCGGTCGCGCTCATCCGAATGCCGGTGTGGGCCTACATTTGGCATGCGAGGCGCGTGTTCACAGGTCGAAGAGCTGTGCTTGGACGGAGCTTTACTGCCACTTACTGAACCGGGTACTTTTATTTCCAAAAGCGGGTATTCATTAACTTAAGGAAGTACTTCCTAAAGCTATGAATTATTACTTCTACGGAAATCGCCGTGCGAATCTGCCACTTTGTATAGAATTCGGGGTGCAAATTGACCAGCGAATTCCACGAATGCAAAAATGCCAGCTATAAAAAAATCAAATGAAACTGTCCATAATGCAAGATGTAGTGGAATTCATCGTGCAGTTTGCATGAAGCATATTGTGCCGCACATTTGGTACACAGTGTGAAAGCAGAAACACTACTACTTCGAAGTAAATGTGTATTGTGTAAGCTTACCGCTACTCACCTACGTAATGGTAGCTAATCTAGCTGGAGCTGTGCCTTGCATGCTCACGGGCGAGTGTTCTCCACGATAGTTGGTCAAGTCTACACGCTCTTCCTTTACTCGACGTCGATGAGAACGGTAAACGATTCTTTACTTGCTCAAAAAGAAGGCCAGCCGAATCGAGAGAGTTGTGCGCTCGCAGGACCTCATCACTCGTCAGAAGTGCTTCAACCAAGCGCATCAGCCGCTGAAGCTCTGCAAGCCGGATCTTTTGTAGTCTTGAAGCCATATCGTGCTTTGATAGCTGCCTTAGTGGCGGTTGCCCAGCACACCATTGCTGCCACACAACGCGAACGGTTCCTGGGGGTAGCACAAACTCTCTTGGCACTCGATGAAAGCCTCCACCCCATGTGTAAAGCTCGGTGTGCATCGTTGTCGTAGCATTCACGGCGGGCTCGCCTTCTGGATCTGGTGCGGGTAGATTTGGTCGCATCAAATTGGACCGCGCCAATACCACAGCGAAGGCTGTCTCCATCGCTTCCATGGTCATAACTGATCCGTTAATGTGCCGTTTGAGGGCTTTCTCAAAATCAACAGCCAGACCTTCTTTAATCCCATCAATTTGCTCCTTGTAGTCTGTAAGCGCCACCATTATCCCCACGTGTGGCGGAATGCCCGAAGGACTGATAGGATCGTGCTCTTGAAAGTTTCGACAAACTACACGACGCCGCAGCCACTCAACTTGCGCTTCATTACGCGTGTTGAATACCGGAGTAGCAAACAGCAAATGATTCGTAGGCAGAGACTGCTGCAAGAACGACTTGTGGAACAGCATTGACGCCAGACCAAATTGACAGATCATCTGCAGACTGGCTGGAACACCGGGAAAAATGGCTTTCATGGCGACATCAATGCGCTGCCGTAGTTCCAGTCTGTCAGCTTCTTGATCACTTTGCACATCGAAAAATGGAGGTAACGCTGCAAATTCTGGAGAATCAAATGGAAGGCCCGCAACATACCGACCGACCACCATGTCACCAGCGGCTTCAAACCGAACATACTTGCCCTGGACACCTGGAAGAGTCCAACCAGCCCGAAGGCAAATAGCCGCTGCTGACAGACCCGAAGTAGAGCAGCTACTAACATAGGTAGCAGCACCTTTACGCGCGGAGTGCGTACCAAAATCAGCAGCCGTTAATCCAAACTCAGCTAACGTTCGCTGCATCAGTTCTCCACTAAGCACAGACTTCAATACTTTGAGAAATCGACTGTACTGATTACCACCAGGGAAATGTTTTCCATCGCGAGCGAAACCAAAAACAGCGAAATACACTCCAAGTCCTAATACCGGGCAGATTTCGGGCATGGTTGGATATGCGTACACATGCCTGGGATCGCGAGGCCGACTTCCGTCTTGATCGTTTTTCATATGGGCGAAAGTAATCGTGATGGAGTCCTCGCGCCAAGAAAGGTGAGCGCGCCGTATCGATTCAGTACTTTTGGCGTGGCACATGAGATTCCAACAAACGAGCAAGAAAGTGTGGCCGAACGCATCCTGTTTTCTGGTAGATTGGAGCATTGCTTTAGCCACCGATCGATACATCGAAAACCTGAACGGCTCCTTCCCTTCCGAGATGCGCTCGTTACTGCTCTGAGCAACTCTTGTCACAGTGTGGTGCAGCCCCTTGAAAAAGCGCCTCATTTGAGGATCGAAGTCATGCGGCCGAGGACTTTCTGTCTGAGTGTAAAGGTACACTATCGCCGAGCGAACATTTCCAAAAGTCGACTTTCCGGTGACACCACGCTGCTCCATCGAGGTCAAGTAGCGCATACACTCCATAGTACTTAATACACTTAGATTGACAGGGCTTTGTAAAGGGGAAATAGAGAGCCACTGCGCGATACTCTCCCCATTAATTGCACCCAGCTCACGAAACGTACTACACCTTTTGCCGCCCATTCTTAGGTTAATCGCCGGTCAAATTTGGCGTGACCATTTTTTGGGTACACAAAAAGTATCCAAACTCAGGAGTACCACTGTATTATCTCAATCAAAGTTGGCTAATCCCCATTCGATGTAGTTAAAATTGACGAGATTTTGACGTTCAAAGGCGCTCTGCGCAAGCGCTTTCGCGCGCGCGCGAAATGGCCTACCGACGCGTGGAAGGAAGCTCGCTTCATGCTTTCATTCCTCATTCTTCCCTGAGCCCCACAGATGTCCACTCAAGCAACCTTCGTCCGCCACACCCCGGAAAAACGCCGCCGCGTCTTGGACGCCTTCCAGAGCGGCAGCGACTGGCGCACCATCGACCAGCACAATGGGTTCGCGCGCTCCACGGCCGAGACGACCACCTTCCCCGACGGGCCATGAAGATGATCGCGGAGATCAAGGCGGCCCTTGAGCTCTGGCTCAACGAGTGCTGATCGTATACGCTGGGCACGTTGCGAGCTATGGCGTACGAGGACTTCGGAGTGAGCCTCTCCGAGACGGCCATCTCTCGCCGCCTGTGGCCCCACAGCCCCACGTGCATCCCCGATTGAGAACTGTTTCAGTTCACTCAAAGCCAACATCTACAGTGTAGCAGAACCTCGTGCTGGCGAGGGACGAGATGTCCGCGCCCATGACGCAGATCGGCGGCGGTCTCCAGATCTCAAAGACGGAAGCGCCCATGCGTCTTCTTGAGTGCGTTGCTCACGTCTCGATGCCCCGCATCACTCAGTGCATGGTGCAGAAGATGGAGCTGCATGCCTCCAAGTTCGTGAACGCCGCGATCCGCATGGAAAACATGAATTATGAAGCGTCAGTACATGTATTGAAGGAACTGCCCTGTTTTGATTGGGGATTAGCCAACTTTGATTGAGATAATACAGTGGTACTCCTGAGTTTGGATACTTTTTGTGTACCCAAAAAATGGTCACGCCAAATTTGGCCGGCGATTAACCTGAGAATGGGCGGCAAAAGGTGTAGTAAACAGGACTTGCCGTTGATCCGCCTCCGTATTCTCGTAGAGCCACTCTATGAAGCGAGATAAAGCTCGTAGATAGACGTACTTGGTGTTGTCAGAGGTGATGCTTCCCAGCACTTGCTCAACGCGAGCATCGAGAGCTTCCATTTTTACTTGCCGAGTACAAGTAAGCGCCCAAGAGTGCAAGAGTCTGCGACTCTTGCCGATAGAAACTGTATCGAAATAGCATAGAAATATTTCTAGTTTTTGTTTCGTTCACTTTGCACGACGAATTCCATTTATCTATACATGTACTTAAGTATGACTCTGCAACCCAGGGGTTGTTTGCTAGCGGTTTAACTCTTAGCAACTATTGTACGACTAAAAGCTTCAAATTGTTGTTAACTCGGTTCAGGGATTGTTTGCTAGATTCGTACTATAATCCAAGGTTATCACTAAAACTACGTTGCTACTACTCTTTATTAAGTATTTTTCCAGGGTTTCACGATTTAACGAAGTGCTTATGATACGCATCCGCTGAAGCATACTTTACTGCTGGGTGGTGCTTGTCAATATCTCGTGCGTGCTAACCCATTATCTGCATGTTGCATGATGGGTTGCGCTTCGAATGTTGTAAAGCTTAGTACATGTACACAGTACATGTACATGCAACGGAGAGTGGACTAACTACCGATAAGACCAGCAAACACCGCTCCTTTTGCGAAGTGTTGACCACTGACCACATGATCACTAGTTACACGGACTAAGCTTAATAGATGTTACCAGCATTCTGGCCCATCGCAAGCCAGTAAGTGGGATCCCTAAATGTGTCGGCTCTAATGGCGTCTCCAAACTAGCTCATCGCGAACATCTGTCAGTTTATTACAGCATCGGCTGCTACACCTTGCTCAGGTTACCTACCTCCCATGCGCTAATTACTCGACTTCTAACGTACGCTATCTACATATAGTGTATCGCCATGGCAGCTAATCAAAATGTTCCTGCAGTTGTGGAAATGTTGTTTACTTTATTCTAATCTATCTCAGCTGCTGGATCAAGTGGTGCTTATCACCGCTGTGTGTAGTTTTGAGCATTTCACTACCCCAATCTCTGTGCGTGTCGAAAAAATGCCCGAGAAAAATGCAGTACAAGTAAACCAAATACCTACTTGCTTAAAAATGATTGCAAATTCAAGACATGTTACTTCTGCCCTTGTGGGTTGGATTTCACTACGCGTAACATTCGTGCGAAGTAGGTTTGCTAAACGTCTATCTTTATCAACTGCGTCTTGGTGCTTTGGACATCTGCAGTGAACTTTTCAAGTGCAAGAAGAGCATGTCGAGAAGTAACGTGAGACAGCCAGTTTTGTTGTGGTTTGCTTGCGATTGACACGCTCGATCTTCAAGAAACAGCTGGTAAAACCTGTTGATTTCTTGAAAAACCATTTACGTCTTTGGTTTTACCTTGGTTTTAACCTATACAATCTAGTTTTTATTGATCGAGTACACTTCGTTGGTAATTATCCGCGTTTCTTTTGTGTTCATGTTTCCTATGCAAGCCACATTCCCAGTTTGTTGTGGATGGATTATCGAAACGAGGAGAACATTTTTGAAAGAGCTCTGATATGCTCTCGTATTCATCGATAGCTTTATGCGGGCTAATCGCATCATTAACTCTGTTTTTTGTTGAATTATTATGTTTTAAGGTTCATCACACAGAAACGTTTTTTATTCCCATTAGTCGGTGTCTCCAATAGTTAAAGTGGATACTTCTCTCGCCGGAATTTCTACAGGACGAATGACTCAGCGGTCATTATCGTGCCGCAAAACGTTATTTTCCTTAGTGTTATCGTCGTCGCTATCAACTTTCCGTCATTGTTATTAAGGGTTTGGTGTTAAGAGCGGTAGCATTACAAGTTTTTAGAGGAAAACTTGACAAGCAATGCTGTTCTTCGTCGACATAGCGGACGTTGGACCTAAACTTCAACAACTTCCCAGTAAAACCTACACTTGATGCCTGCATCTCCCCCCACCTTTTCCCCCTCTCTTTTCATTAATTTTCGAAAAGTCACTATTGTTGCTGTTGCCCTACGACCTGTGTACTCTCCCGGAGCAGTGCTCCGGGTAGCCTATTTGAATTGCGGTGTACTACTGTAGTACTTCAGTAGTTATGCTCGGGTGCGGGAGTTGTGAAAAGTCTGACAAGTACCGACTAGAGGTGGACTCTTTCACCCGGATGCTGTAATCGGACCCCCGCTACCTCCGCTCCGTTATCTAACAACGAACATCAAGTCAAGAAGATGCCACGACCGGCTATTAAGCACATCAATCCGAAGACAGCGGGGCTGCCAGTGTGGTACCGACTTGCATGGAGAAAACTCACGGAAAGTATCGGCATCTTGTGGTGCTCGACCGGCAAGTTTTCTTTTATAAGACGGTCATGTACCAGTATGGAGAAGATGAGCGGGTTCTCTCTTTCTCCAGACTTGGTTGTGAAGGATCAGGTACAGACTTCGCGCAGTTTCTGAGAGAGACGGATACGTACTACATTGTAGATGGAGTCCGTCCAGTCAACTACGATTGCAAGACGGTCTTACTAACTTCACCACGTCGCGAGGTGTGGTATCAATTTTACAAGACCGCTTACGCCAAGGTCTGGATGTCGGTTTGATCGGAGGAGGAGATCTTCAAATGTCACGCTTTGATGTTTTATCCTGAAGTTTATGTGGACAAGGTCAAAGATCGTTTGCGTCGGTAAGATGGAATTCCGTCGTATGTGCTGAACGATGATTTAGCCGAAAGACACGAACAGCTGCTGCAGCAAGCCCCCAACAACGTTAGGCTGGATGCCATGATGTTCGCGTTTTGGAACACCGAGAGCCCATATTTGAAACCACGCTCCCATTACTGCACTTTCGAGTGAACAAGCGGCTCGTCAGAACGCACTTCGTCTTCGCGTCCCGGTATGTCCAGGAGGAGGTGCAATTCAGGACCTGCAAGGTGGCTTAGCACTGAATGTAACCCCAATTGGTACACAAACGTTTGTGCGCATCAGTCACTTAGAGCAAAATGCCAGGCTTGACTATCGCGACTACGGATTTGTAGCTCCTCACTATCAGCCGAAGGTAGACGTTGTTACCAGCAGATGCTAGCTCATCGTCGCTATCAAAGTCTACAGCTCGCCGCGTAGGGAACGTGACTGACGTGCCGTCATTTTTTGTGGGGGATATCGACTTCCATCGCTTCAGCGCCCGCCGAATCACCAACCTCCTCTTCGTCGTCATCGTCTTTGTCACTCCAATATCCGCCGTTGAGTTGCCCACTTCGATCAAAGTGAGGGGACCACCACAACGCCGCTGTGTCAGTTCTGCGATGTGAGACAACTTCTCAAAGGGGTCTTTGCGTAACTGCCCGCATAGACCTCGACGCTGATGACACCAATCCCCTTCATAAGACCGTCCGCGTTCCTCTTCTTCACCGCGTCCAGAAATTGAACACTATCCGCCCCATCGCTCGACACTTCCACGCGGTCTGCGGACCCAGCTTGGTTCGTTGTTGATCCACTAACTTGTACCATACGTGCCGCGCTGTCATTGCTCTTCGTAAATTCTGTTCAATATATGCGAAGTGCGTTAGAGCCAAACTCGATTAACTCGATATGTATTAGTGATTTTTGGTGGTAAACTATTGGACTTCAACAACGTTAACTTCTCCCCACTTTCCCAATCGGCGAGGGCTACATCATGTACGGAAGACTGTGCGACGTACCTTTTCCGGCTGCTATTCGTGCACTACCCCCATGTTCTCAAAAGTATTGATGAGTAACTGATAAACTACTGATGCCGTTCGATTTGTCCAAGTGCTGGAGATGGCGTTCACGACTGGAAACTTCGATAGCAAGCAATCGCGGAGGATGTAGCACCCTGAGTTTGGCTATGCAATGCTGGAACTCGCCGTTGGGGACACGCTGATGGTTTGTTTGGTGGAATGGAATGATGCTGGTGGCTTCCATGCTCTATCTCTAATAAAGATTTTGTCGTTCTTCTCTCTTGCTACGACTGAACCTACCATTTTGGATGCCGAAGTTCCACCAGCAGAGGCATTATGAGCTAAGACATGTTGAGGTTTTGGCTATATCTATGAGGATTGTTTGCTACTTGCGAAGGGTCTCTGGATCACAGCGAGTGTGCCAGAATCGTCTCTGCGTTTGGAGTATCATTTAAGTTTGCAAGCCTCGTGCAGAACGCCCTGAATGGTTTGCTTCATTGGTTGTGCTGTGCTCCACTTCTGCTGAGTTCGCGGTTACTATTGCACTTCGATAGGTGCATCTCAAACGAAGCATTCAACAATGCACCACCTTGCAAACCAACTTAAATCTGTTTTTTTAATTACACGCTGAAGCCTGAACAAGAAGAGCGTGGTGAGCGATACTTACATGGGGAACTACCCTGCAAGAATAATTACCACCTAGACCGAGTAATTAAGAACTGTCGATTGGGTTGGATGGCATCGAACGACATTCACGCTACATTCGTCACTTCACCCCCGTGCGGATGACATCAAACAACATTCACACAACATCATACAGCACTCGATCGAATCGGTCTGAATGACACTTACAGGTTTTGATGGATGCCTATTCGCCTCGGAGCTTCTTTTCCTTCTACTGTAGATTGATGCCAGATGCCATCAGAGGATGGGGCTCCTTCACAAACATCAGAGACTACTACGACGAACAACGTGTCGTTATCTCCACTCCGAGTGCCCTTCTTCTTGCACCGCGTCGGAGGGAGATCGTTAACACAAGCTGCTCACCTAAGCACCTAGGGAGCGTCTCGGTAAGCAGGGTCTCTTCCAGTGCGAGGCCGTTCAGTGTCGACCAGACGTTACTGGCCTGCACGCATGGCTAGGATAGGGATGGCTAGGAGGAAACGTTATAAGCATTAGTGGTCGGGTAGCCCCACTAGCTGTTTCCAGCTCGTAAAGCCCGGTTATATACAGCAGGCAGCAAGAGCCCTTCGCACACTGGCACATGCGAGCTCCACGCCACTCGGCCGAGATGCTCCAACACCACAGCCCCCGTGGTCTCTCTCCACAGTCCTGCAGCCCTACTCGAACACTGCCCTCATCTGTGCACTGGCCTACCACTGCCATACCTTCGCTATTGCCGTCGCTTTGGCCGACGCTCTTCGTCGCTGCTCCAAAGACCGGAAACCCGTGCGTTCGGCGCAACTCGTGTATATTAGTATTGACTCTCCACAATCCTGTGAAAAACCGCAACTGAGGGTCGAGTCGGCCGACCGCCGCTCGGTATCCTCCTACTCAATCCTATCCCCGCTGTATCTAATCTTACGCACGGGCGCCTGCCTACCTACTGGACCTCTCCCTCTTCGACTCCTTCTCCATGCTCGTGGCCTCACAGCCTCACGTTCCTGTCCTTGATCTCGCCTCTCCTCGCTCGTATACTTCTTCGCCCTTGTCCCGGCGTGTCGCCCACGCACTGCGATCTTCTGTCGTCGCCATCGCCAACTTCAACCTCCCACTGCTTGCTAAACGACCGCCTTCAGCCGGGGGCACTAGTCCACTGGCTTGCCCTCTTCACCACACGCCTCCTGCCGTACACCACGACCCGATCTGGCCGATGTCCACCACACTACTCGTCTGTCAAGTCGATCACCAGCGCGCGATCGTCTGGCGCTGCCTGTTCGTGGCCCTTCGTCACGTGACAGGCCATCCAACTACAAACGTATTGTGTAATATTTCAGCAAGCATTGTATTCTTTCGATCAATGCTAACCTTGGACAAAACTGGTGCCACATAACTGCATCGTATTATACTACTGTACATGCAGTACTTACTCATTCCATTAGAGGTAAAATTATCGATTCGATATGTTATGAGTCATAACTTATACCCTCCTCTTTCAGACACAGATTTTTTTAGTTTCTCAGAGAGAGAGATTGAAAATCGTGTGGTCAGCTGAGCTTGCCGTGACATAAACTGTCGACGGGGTGAATCCCCACATCAGACCGATACTGGGCTAGCCGTATTTACCGATAGGTATGGCTGCTGGATAGTCCGGGTGCTAAAGTACCAATTCGTTGGAGTGACGATACATGTATATGAACTGGCAATGCCTTTGAAAAGAAGCGATCAAACCTGGTACACTTGGTTGTACAGTGGTAGGAATTAATCCAGATGGATCAGATAAAACATTCCACTAAAACATTGCAAAAACCTACTTTAAGTCCTAGGTTGTGCGATCCAGGATGGGAAGTATAGCTCGATTTTTTTCGTTCAACATATTTTTTAATCCAAACCCAACTCTATCCGCCAGCAATGCGGTGACGTCCTATACGGTGGCGAACGAATACATTCAGCGGAGACTCAAAAAGAGCTGCACCTGGTGGTACGTCTTCTCCGGGAAAAAGGCTAAAAGCTAGCTGCACTAGCTTAGGCATTTATCTACGAAGACTTGGATGATTTAAGCTTGTCTTGTATGAGACTACATTGCGACCCGCAGAGATCCACCGAACTGGTGGTGTAGAATGATCTAGTACTTGATCCTGTTCTTGTCAAGACAAGTTCAAAGGACATTGTTACCGATATTAGTTCAGATTATCCTAATGCCACACACTTGGACGAATCGAAGCTGACAGTTTTTTGTTGTTAGATCTTCAGGCGACCCGGACAAAAATGTGTGCGGCTGCACCATGTTTTATCAAACAGAGTTTGAATGCTCCTACGTTGTTGCTGTACGCCGCGGATTCCTGTGCGAGAGGAAGTCCCGGGCGGACATCGTCAAAGCGAAGGGGTGTATCCTACTCCTACACGCGATCGAAATCTGCTAGACCTCAGTTTTGACTCATCAAACTTGAAACAAATTGCTGGCTTCATCGTGTTATCCTGCAAGTTCGGTTGAACAGTTATCCTAGCAGCGCTAAATATTCGAATGCTTTATCGCCACCTGTAAGTTTCCGAGCACAACACTGCAATCTAAGCAATACAGGATTCTGCCTGGGCATCAGCGCACATTTCAGTAGCAGGAAGGAAGGAAATTACGTTGATTAGCTCGTTGTTGATTACTGTTCTACTAACTACAAAGAACTAAAGTTAAAACTAAATCCGTGGAGTCCTCATCCGACGAGCAGGAGGTGGTAGAATCACCACGATGGGTTTGTCAAACCCATGCTAACAGTGCGCCTACGACAAAAGAGAAAGTGGTCCGGGAAGTTTTGGAGACGGCGCAACGCATGGAAATCTTGCTCTAGTGAAGCGTCTCACGGAGCTGGCAACGCTGTACAATGTTTATGCTGAATCCGTGGTTCGTTGTCGTGCGCAATTGCTGCTGGGCATGGCGACATTGTGGAGCTTCTTCTGCGTTAGTACTTCTCGGAGTTTGGGATGCTGGAGTTGTGAGGGTGACCGGCAAAAGTAGTTGTTTCGTGTACCCAGACGACGCTGGAGTGCGCAACGTAAACTTACAAGAAAATTATTGTGGGTTCTACTCAAAATTTCCGAACCGGCCGATTGCAATCGCCCGAGCCAAATCGCTCCCCAATCGCCGGATTGTCTATTGGAACTCGATTAAGTACGATTTACATATGGCATTCTTGTTTGGAGCGGTTTCGATCTGTACTTGAATTGTATTGGTCGATTTTCGAAATCGGCCCGATTTGGAAATTTTCAACGGAATTGACAATACATATCGTGGGGGGTGTTGCCATCGTTAACACACTCTTGCCATAGTGAAGATTTTAGCTGGCAGCCGGAAGGGTGCAAGTTGCCTTTTCACTTCAACAAGCCTAATATCCGCCAATCCCCTCCTTGTTTCTCCGTTCTAACCAATCAAATACCAATACTTCGTATTATAAAATAATCTAAGCATATGATTGGCTAATCCCGGATAAAAATCCTCCGAGGGGGATCGCAGCAAGAAAAAAAGATCCACAACGTAAAGAGGGAGGAAGAGCAGAGCGCACAGGACACAAGAGCGGCGACATTATGGACTCGATCTTCGGCATCGTGGGCAAGGACTTCGTGCTGCTGGCGGCCGACTGCAAGGTGGCGCGCAGCATCCTGGTCTACAAGGACGACGAGGACAAGGTGCGCCGCGTTCCACACCGTCTACAGCCCCCGCGCTCTAGCGATTAAGACAACCTCTCCACGCATTATCCAACCCTGTGTATTTATTTTATTTATAATTGCATACTATTTTACTCTGCAATATCTATTAGTCGATCAACCTGGACGAGCACAAGGTGATGGTGACGTCCGGCCCGCAGAGCGACCGCCTGGCGTTCGGCGAGTACATCCAGAAGAACATGAAGCTCTACGAGCTGCGCAACGGCGTGACGCTCAACGGCCCGGCCACGGCCAACTACGTGCGCGGCGAGCTGGCGCGCTTCCTGCGCCGCGCGCCGTACCAGGTGAACGTGCTGATCGGCGCCGTGGACGCGACCCCCGAGCAGAAGGCCGAGCCCAGCTTGCACTGGATCGACTACCTCGGCTCCATGGTCAAGGTCAACTTCGGCGCGCACGGCTACGGCGCGCACTTCTGCCTGTCCATCTTCGACCGCGAGTGGAAGCCCGACATGACGCTGGACGAGGCCAAGAGCGTGCTCAAGAAGTGCCGCGCAGAGCTCGACATGCGCTTCCTCGTGCGCAACGGCCAGTGGGCCTACACGGTGCGTCCATACAGTGCGTTGGGGCTTGAAGATTCTTAGTTACTGACCTATTGGCTGTTGTTGTTGTTATTGTTGTTGTGTGTGTGCAGTTGATTGACGCTAACGGCATCTCGCAGGTTAAGGTCGAGTAGCTGGGATGATACAGACACAAGAGAGGCAGGCAGTACGGCGTAATTGAATGCCTTTCAGCTTTCTTTCTTCGTGTACTGGTTGGCTGGTGACTGTGGGGCTGCTGGCTCTGATAACTTATCGACTCGTGGGGTGGTGGCAAACAATTTTATCTTTGTATTGGTGCTGTTTAGTTCATCATTGAGCTGCAACGTCCGAGCCTCAAGTAGCTCGGGACTTGCGCTCCCGGGCCTTCCGTTGATTGTCGCGGTACCGACGCAGCTCCTCCCTGTTGCGCAGCAAAAAATAAGATGATGAGACACGAACAGAAAGCAGGAGCTATATCGCAGGCGAGCATACCGTTTCTGCTGCCTCGCGCGATCGATGTTCGGCTCCGGGAACTGGTTGGGAGACTCCTCGCCGTCTTTGTCGTCTTGCTCGCTCTGCTCTTTTGAAGTGAGCAGGTCGTCTGCCGACGGAGGGTAATATTCACTCGCAACCTTGATCCATTGCCGCGCCTTCTCCTCGTGCTGGTCCTTGCCGAATCGGTCCTGACGCCAGCCTGCACTCTTGGGGATGCCGATATCCTCGAAGAGATCAGCACCAGCGGGAACAAACAATGGCTTAGCTGGGTCCACCTCTTTGCTTGTACCTCGAGCCATAGCACGGAAGGCAAAGCCCTTCATGACCGACCGGAACTGGTTGACGAGGTTCTTGTCCTTCATGCTCGTGAACAGCACGCTGGCGCCGTACATGTGCGAGAGATACCGTACTGCTTGGGTGACCCCTTTACGCTTGATGGAGTCCTCGTCTCGAAAGGTTTCGTACTTATTCCCCATAACCAGCACTGGCAGCGGCAATGGCGTCACCTCGTCCTTGTCTGGATGAGCAGACCCGTAACGCGCCATGGCTTCCTGCTTGAGCGCATCCACAGCGAACTTCTCCACCGGGTTCTTCTCCTTGACCTTCAAGACTTCCTGCACAACTGTGTAGAGGGTGGTTAACCACTTGACCAACGCTGGGACGACGTCTCCAGGCGCTGAAAGGTCCAGCACGATCACCAACGCGCCGTTCAGAATACGCTCCGGGCCGAGCGGTACCTTGATCATCTCGTGGACGCACTTGGTGCTGGCCAGCTCCCACATGTGCGCGACGGCTGGTCGACCGGCAGTGCGCAGCCGAACGAAGACGTAGTCCAGCGCTGTAGTCGGCTTGATCTCTTCGGCCTTGGACGAGTTCCGGAAGTTGGCTGTGAGCGAAGTCTTGCCTGATCCACGCGGTCCGACGATCAGCGTGAAGGTGTCGCGCTCCTCTGGTGCTGCAGCGACCGCGGGCTTCTCTGGTGCTGCATCAGCTTCTGCCCCGTCTCCTGCTTTCGGCGGCTTCTTGACCGGGTCCTCCACGGTGGAGATCAGCGTCCAGATATCCTTGGTGGCCATGCTTCAGCTCAGCTCTTCCGACCGAGCTCAGGCGGACGTGATAGCCGAGGGATCGCCGCCCGACCTTTCATGCGAACGGATACGTCGCCGATTCATCTTCAATTTGGGGCCTACAAAAGTTAGGGTAATCGTCCTCAAGATACTGGGGATCAGCAGACAATAGTAAGTACTCGAATTCAGTGTTCTAGGTGGCTCTGCAGCCAAGTCTGTCCAGCAGCAACACTCCACTGCTGGGCCGCAGTTAGGATAAACGCGTGTGTGCCGATCTCGGACTCAGCTGCCTTATCTAAAAGAACTTGATGTAAATAACGAGCAGCACGAAGAGCGCGACGGCGACGATGGGTCCATACTGGCGGTAGATGGCCTGCATCCGCAGCTTCTTGGCGCCCCACTTGAGGTCCTTCGACCTGTCCGCCAGGTTCGACGAGATGCGCGAGACATCTAAAAACGCAGTAGCAGCAACAGGCGATTAGCAACTAGCAACCAAATAATACCCTCCTCACGTTGATGGCCTTACGTTCGACGCGCTCGCCGCGGTTGAGCACCTCCTGGATGTTCTTGCGCATGATGTTGTGGATGTCGGCCAGGTCGTCGTTCAGGCGGTGCATGTTCTGCGACGAGTTGGGGTCCGCGTACTCCTTGCGCTTCTTCTGGATAAACTTGTCTGTGCACGCACACAGCCACACCATCATCAGACCACCTAAAGACCCCCCTCTCCTGGTTATAGCCGGCAAGAACCCACCGAACTTGATGAACGCGTACGGTCTCGCGACGGTCGTGACCACGTCGCGCCAGTTGCTGCCGCTGTCGCGCTCCAGCTCCTCCACGAAGCCGGCGTGCACCTCCTCCAGGTACAAGAAGGCCAGGCGCTTCGGGAAGCCGCGGTCCGCCAGCGTCAAGTAGCACACGCCCTCCTGGATCAAGTAGCTGCAGCACAAGCACACCCATACACAGTCAGTACCCCCACCCCACGCTCCCATCTCTCCCCAGTCGATAGCTACCACGCACTGGAAGGTGTAGGCGCCCGACTCGATGCTGCACTTGGTGGGCGAGCGCTGGTCCAGGCGCTTCATGATCTGCTTGGCCTGCTGCTTGTGCGTGTCCAGGTTCCCGTTGGCGTCGCCGATCGACTCCATGGACGCGACCTGCGGCACGAAAAACACATCAGAGAGACCGCCGCGAGCAGGCGGTTGTAGGGAGGGGGAGGCGCGTACCAGCAGCATGCCGTCCGAGACGCGCGCGACGAAGGTGATGATCGGCATGGTGGCAAGAAGCTCGGCTCGTCTTCAATTGACTGCCTCGTGGCGCGCTGCTGTATAACTGTCGGTTGGAGATGCTCTCTAACTGTGATATGGTGTACGGAACACGAATTAATGTTGATGTGGCGCACACCATGCAATACCTATTGTTGAGCATATGGATACCCCATGTATGCTGTAAGGTGGTGTAGTCGTGGCATCGCGCAGCCATCCTGGGATCCGACGCAGGCGACATACACTTGCGCTGTGTGCCAAGTTGGCGCCGCCAATCCGTTTTCCATCGGATGGTGTTTCCTCCAGGCGTTTCGTGTTTCGCAGCTCACTGCATGAAGCAATAGAAACCGACCTCGAGACGCTTGAGTGGAGGGCTGTCGAGCTGATGGATCCATGCACTCACTCGAGCACGCACGCCTCTGCGGACGGTTAGCAGCGCATAGAAAGCAGCCTGCAGTGTATGTATGCAGGACAGGCAATTTGCCTGAGGCAAAGCTGCCTCCAACCGTCCGCGAAATGCTGGTCGAGGGCCTCGCGGAGGAATTGGTACAACTGCTGTCGCCCCACAGATCAGCACAGTAGTCAGCACGGCGCCCTTTGGTAGTCGACTCGGGCGCTGCTTACTGGCAGCCGCCCGAGCAAACTTGCCCAAAGCTGCCAACATCCACGCAGCTCGGCATCTTGTCGACAGCATGGCTCGCAGCATGCGGTGCCAGCAGCAGCGTGCACTGCGTCCGCGACAAGCTAGCAGCTTGATCCGTGGAAGCAGCGATTGTGGGAGCCCAAATCTGGGAATGCATCCACTTGACCCATTTTGGGGTGCGGCAACTTCAACTATCAGGGCCCAATTCTGGCAAGTGCGGCAACTCAGATATCACCGTGACGCCCGGATCATTTGCGCCGCGAACCGGAAAGCGAACGCGCTGCAGTTGGTCAATACGGCGAGATGGCCAGTGGGGTGGCTGATAATACACTCGCCTCGTCGCCAAGGACATACAGTTATTGTCAATGACGACACACAATGCACTTGATGTGGTTGCACCGCACATTCAGCGTGTGTTCCGACGGGAAGGGCACGTTGAGTGAAAAATCATTTTGACTTCGTGCGCGAGTTCTGAGAACAGAGCACTACATCGTTTGTGTGGTACTACCGCAAGCGTGTGCATCAAATCCGACAATGTTTTGCTTGGAGCGCTTTCGCATCGAGGAAACTCGTGTACGTGTAGTGTACAACTTGCTAAGCTGCAGCAGTGCGCGGCATCGGGTATAGTTAGCCGTCTAAACCGCAACAAATTCAAATTCAAAGTGTACAACTTGCTTTTACGATCGTTATACTCGATACCTAGATCTCAATTGTGTCTAATCTCGTTGTGGTTTGATATATTCCGTGCAACTTGCATTTTGCACGGTGCAAGATAGAATGCAAAAGCCTCTGGCATCTGGATAACTGCAGAACGACATCGGATCAGCTCTCGGTGGAAGTAACTTCAATCCGAACTTCGCCGTTGTCAATCGTTGCTCCTACGCATGCGATTCAAAACTACCTCTGGCGGTGATTTCCAGATCAAGAAAGCACTTGGACGTCTAAAAAACCTGTCAAGGTGTTTCCGTCAAAAATGGGTCCCTTCGCGAAAACATGGGTCCCTGCGCCCGCCTCTGTTCGGCCGCCAGGCGTGAGTAATGAAGAGCGAGCCCTTCCCCGATCGGTTTGGACAGGTCGCTTCCGCGCCGCGCGCGTCCACACCATTCTCAATTCATTCGGAGGTTCAGCGTGCCTCTCGTTCTCGCCGAGCCGGCCTGACCGAGATCTGCATCCATCCCCCGTCTACTCACTACCATCGCGCTTCAGTAGCCCCCCTTCCTGTCCCCATGAAGCTCGCGACCGTGCTCGCCTCAGCGCTCGTCGCTGTGTGCGTGGCCTCGTCCGCGGCGCAGGTCTACGACGAGGAGGCCGGCGTCATGCCGGTCGTCGGCCAGGAGCTCAAGATGACGCCGGCGCTGCGGAGAAACCTGCAGAGCGGCAGCACCAGCACCGACGCGCCCGCGGCCACTACGGCGACGCCGACCACGACGCCGACGCCCACTACGGCCACCCCCACGCCCACTACGACGACAGCCACGCCTACGACGACTGCGCCCTCAACGACGACGCCTACGCCCACTAGTACTACGGCCACGCCAACGTCGACTACGGCCACGCCCACGGCCACTACAGCCACGCCCGAGGCGACGACGGAGACGCCGACGTCCACCACTGCCACGCCCGAAGCGACGACTGCCACGCCGACGTCGACGACTGCGACCCCCACTGCGACGTCTGCGGCGTCTTCCACGTCGGCGGACACGACGGCCGCTTCCTCGTCCACGTCGGCCGTGACGTCCACGCCGTCAGCTACTGACATTGCCAAGATTTCGTCCAGCTCCGGCTCGTCATCTAGTGCCAGCGCCGACACGTCGTCCGGCTCGAGCATGAGCACGGGCGCCGTGATCGGCATCGTCGTGGGCATCGTGGCTGCCGTGGCCATCGTCGCCGCCATCATCATGTGCGCCATCCGCAAGCGCCGCGAGGCGGACGACGACCCGCTGTCCCCCTTCGAGCTGTCCATGGACAAGGGCTACAACCCCACGCCGGGCGGTTTCGCGGCCCAGAACTCGTACAACCCGCGCGTGCTGAGCCATGGATCTGGAGTGGCCGGCGTCCAGGACACGCGGACCCCACCGGCCGACACCGTGGCGGCTGGAGTGGCCTACTCGCAGTTCTACGACAATGCCGCCACGTCGCCGGGCTCGATGAACCGACTGGAGAGCAACGTGGACTCGGTGCAGACGGACCCGGGCAACAACGGCCCCGCAAACGGCACCAATCTGTGGCTGAGCGCAATGGAGCCCAAGGACAACGAGTCCTACCTGAGCGCGCAGGAGTCTCCGCGCTCGTCGCGCAACAGCAGCCGCAACAGCTACGACAACTCGTTCAACCAGAACATGGACGTGGACCAGAGCAGCCAGATCAGCGGAAACAGCAACAAGGAGAGCGACGACTTCCCGGACCACCACGAGGACAACGACTCGGCGCGGGGCTCGTACGAGCTCTAACGAAGCCCATCAAAACTTTTGAACGTGACTGAGTAAGCGATGCTACAGCGAGCGGCGACACACCGGGACCAAGGCGAGCGCAGTCTTCTTCCGTGCCGCCGACCTGTAGAGTCTGGAAGTGGTTGCAATGCGTACATGGTTGGCTGGTTGGTCGGTTTGGGCTGCTGCTGGTCTGTTCCAGAAGGGAATGGAGCATTTCGGCTCGGCACAGCAGAGTGAATCAGGCAGGACGGACGTTGAGTTTTTGAAGACCAGATCCGATGTAGAAAGAACTGACGAAGGTGGCAGCGGCGAGAGAAGAGAAGAAGAAGAAGAACGAGATGAAGATGCCGCCAACGGATCCAATATTCTGTCGTCCGCAATGAGACGGTAGTAAGCAAGAAAGCACGGAAGGTTTCTCTAATTTATACAAAAATGAACTGCGTTAGGCAAGTGCTGCACTTACCGACCTCCCTCCAGCTCTCTGTGCTGTCCGTTTGCAATTCCAGCAGCTCCTCCCAGTGCCAAACATGTTGATGTCCAGGAGATGGCTTGTTCACGTACACATCGAAGCCGTAGTTGGCGTCGGGAATACGATCTCGAAACGCTGGCCGTGTCTTCTTCTTCATCGCCGTCGCGGAGCGGCAATATGTGCAGGCACAAACATGGGGGTAATTCGCTCACATAGGACAACTACGTATTCGATACTTCGCAATACATACTACACGCGTTCGGCGTCAAAACTTGCATGTTACGCTGAGCTCAACAATTGATACTAACATGTACCACCGGTAGTATCCATTTCCTCTCGCATACTCCACCTCTCCCATGAACGTAGAGCTTGACGTGACAACACGATGCTGTTTTTACCCTACACGCGTTCCATCAACCAGGTGGATCATACTCGACACCTACGGCTTTGATATCCACCAGACAGGGTTCAAACGGCAAAACTGTACTTGGAGAGCTGGATCGTGTCACTCGTTCTGGTGGACCAGCGACCGCCAAAATGTTTTCTCTGAAGTCTGTATCATCCGTCGGGAAGTTAAACCTCGTCAGATTACACTCTGGAACAACGAAGCACATCTCAATTATTTTAAACGGCATCAGCTTCTTCTCCGCTGCGAGCTTGTTCAGTACTTCCACAAAGGCATAGCAATGCAGGTTCGAAGGTGTTTGAGCCCGAGTCACTTGGACAAGCAGGACAAGCTTGCTCTTGTCGACGAAAACGGCGTCGTAGCCCGCCTCCATTCCACTTCAGTGGTGCCAGCCACGTTTGGTCTTGGTATTGTGCAGGATTGAAATAATTGACTGTGGACAATTCCCATTGCTCAGGCTCCGCGTCTGGCAACTGCCACCTCACACCATTGTGGGTCAACTCAGAAAACAACCAAGCTTTAAACATGTGAAACAATTGGCGGGAACCCGGGTACCCATCGGGGCCCCGGTTCCCCCAAAACTACCGGTACACATGTATGAGCAAATGCATTGAAGTGTTGGTCTATGACCTACATAGAACGCAGCTGAAGCTCAGTAGGGGAACGGAAGGTTAATTTACCTTCGCCCTCGTCCTGTGTCTCTCCACGAAAATCCAGTCGCTTGCCTGGTGTAGCGGTACAGTGCTTCCCGGTCTCATCGCTATCCTCCTGCTCATGAAAGATAAACTTGGACATGGTAAGGTATGATATTTGGGTCTATTCAGTACCTGTGGCATATTTTGAGGGTAGTCCTTCATCGACAGCACTTAGATATGAGGGTTTAACTTGCCCCGAGGGTACCAATATGGAGGCCAAAAATTAAATAAATAATTCGCGATTTGGTCGGTATCATTTGCAGGAACCCGGGTTCCCGCCAATTGTTTCATGTAGCCATCCACAGAAGGAACTACCCCATTGAGCTTGGCGAACGACTTCAATAGGTTCAGGCCCAATCGAACAGCAAGCGCACCCGTAGCGTATCTGCTCACTAGCTATGATTCCTCGTGTCCTGCTCTGCTGTACACAGCCACCAAACGATCGACTGTACCAGTTGCTGCATTACCACTCAGAATCTTCGAACACATCACGATATCTGCCACTGCACTGATTGCATCTTGTAGATACCGCGTAGCATCGGGTAGATCAAAAGCATCGGGTAGTTCAAAGTCAAACACCACCCTCACGTTTCCTCCGGCCACAAAAATTCTTTTCTCGTACTCTTCTCTTTCGCTGGTCGATTTCCGGTTCCGACTTCTTGGGATCTTCAAGGTATGGTGGCAGCGCACTCTCAATACTTTTGAAAAAAGTGTCATGGGAGACTGCCTCCTCATAGTCTTCCAGCGTCCAGGAATACAGCTTAAACAGCGAGTGGTTCCACATCGGTCGCGCTTCTTGGTTCGTAAGTCTTTGCTCTGATGCATCCATAGGGTCGGCCTGGTCTGCGTTAGCCAGAAGTTTTAGAAATACCGCCGGGATTTTATGGCAATCTGACAGTCGGTAGTTCTTACCGAATTTTGCCATTGAGGTAACACTTACCAGCCGACGCCGGGCTTTGTCGTTATTCTGCCACTCGACGCATATTTCTTGAGCGCGATCCATCCAATCCTTGCTGTTGGAGACATACCCGTCCAAGAAAACTATAGTTCCTCCGATTTCTTCTTCAAAGTTGGTTTGTTGACGGCTGGTCTGGTTTCTCTAGCGATAGAGGCCGCGTCAAGCACTTGTGGCAGATACGAGTCCGTCATCCGATGGCCAAAGCGACAGGTTCGCTTAGTCCCTTTTTCTTCTGTACCTTGCAACCAGTTAAGCCACCGATCTCTACGCCCGGAACTGTGAATCCAAAGTACATCCCACTCCGATCGATCGAGCGAGCAAGCATAAGCGAGCGCTGCACATGATTTCCCTGTGCCCGGTGGACCATGGATCCATAAGTGAGAGTAGGTCCGGATGCAGCACCTCTCGATTTCGTTCCACTCATTCACCAGTTCTTGCCGACGATATAGAACCAATTGTTTCTTGTCTTCACCGATGCCAGTACCACCGAAACATTCCGGTGGCATTACAATCAGTTTCTCAGTGTCTAACTTCACCAGGGTCTTTGATACCACAATTTTTGGGGACGAGGTCCCCCCCTTATTGATGCACTCACTTTTACTTATTTTATTTTAATGGCTTTTTCAAGAGACCTTCACATCAGTTTCCACAGACGCCCCAAAGTATCTGCGTGCACTAAGTACGAGTATTAAATTTTCGTACTTAATCGCTCAAAAGCTGCAAAGTGACGGAATGGAGCGAGCGTGGTGGTTCTTGGTGGTGGATCGGAATGGATCGCAGCTCGTCTCGGTAGCCTGCCTCGATTTGCGATCTGGTGCCAGAGTGGTTGATTTTCTGAGGGCACTGGGGGGAATGCTGCTGTACAGGAACGCGAACCTCGTTGAGGTCAGCGTTTTCTTTCTCAAGGTGTACAAGGACCGAGGGGCTTATGATGATCCACAGGAAACGCCGCTTGGATTAGACGGCCCAATTGAAGAGCTTGGGGAAAGCATTGCAGATGCTCTTATTGTTGAAGTTCCACGAGTATGGTACGAGCTGCTTGATGCAGATACCTAGCTGATGAGAATACGGCCGCAATGAAAAGCTGGTCCTATTTCGTCGACAACAACTCGTGGATGAATGGAACAATATCATGAAATTCTCGATCAATCACTTTGCGGTGTTATGGATCTATGGCCCTCCCGGAACGGGCAAATCGTGCGCAGCGCTCGCTTACGCTTGCTCGCTTGATTCTTCCGAGTGGGACGTGCTATGGATTCACCACTCACGACCGGGTCAGTTCCTAAACTGCGTGTGGCTACAAGGTTCCACCCGGAAAGGAGGGACCAAGCGAACCTGTGTTATTGATTACGATGATGTCGAGTTGTATCTGCCCGAGTTGCTGAGATTGTCTACACCCAGAAACCCCACCAGCACAGCCATTGGAGGAACCAGCTCTATCTTTCCAAAAACCATCGTGTTTTTGGACGGATATGTCACGAGCTCGGACGTGATGGAGCGCGCTCTACGAAAATGTAACGCGTGGCAGCGACTCGACAGGTCGGCGTCGATTGGTATGCGTTACCTCAATGGCAAAAATCGGCAAGGATTACCGAAGGTCGGAGTGTGATGAACTTCCGGATCTGGAGGGAAAACGTGCATCTGGGGTGGAGCCGATGGATACATCTGAGGGGGATCTTGTGATTCACGATACTCAGTCGGTATACCAACAGTTATTCAAGCTGCACTCCTGGACGCTGGAGGACTACAAAATTGCGATCGCAGAGGAAGATTTTTTTCAAAGTGTTGAGAAGATGCTGCCACCATACACTGAAGACCCCAAAAAACCAGAATTGGACCAACGGTTCAAAAGAGTAGAAGATAAGTATTTTGTGGCCGGAGGAAGCGCGAGGGTGATGTTTGACTTTGATTCAGTCAACGCAGTGAAATATCTTGATGAGGCCATCGAAGCAGTGGAGAATGTCGAAGCATGTTCCAAGATGCTGGGCGGTAGTGCAGCATCCAATACGATCAATCGCTTAATTGCTATTTATCCCAGAGCACACCGCCCCGACGAGTCTCAGCTGGTGAGCAAATACGTTACGCGTGCGCTGGCTATGCGGCTGGGCCCGGATCTACTGAAATCTTTGGCGAAACTGAATGCAGTCAATCCGTCTGTGGATGGATACATCTTTGATGCGTGTTTTTTTTCGGAGCTGTCTTTCAATGGAGTATCGTGGTACATCTTAGGCGCGGCGGAACCTACACCATGGGCCCGATCTGACGTCATTTATTTTGATCCAGGACTTCCAATTGGTGACTATCTGAAAGATAGGCCGGAGACTTACCGAGAGCAGACGTGGATGGCGCCACTGAAGTGGAACCAGGCTGGCTATGACGCTGTTTTTGTCGATATTCCGGGCAAGCTAGTACGGTTTGTTCAAGTGACGCGGGCAGATCGCCACCCAAGCTTCCATCACTACTCCTTCGTTCAAGTGTTGAACAAGCTGGCAGATGTGGAGGGGTTGGATCCGTTTCAAGTGGTTGAGATGTCCTTCGGTATCCCAAAGTCCAAGCTGACAAAGTTTCGCATCCCGACGGATGATACCGACTTTAGGAAAAACATCTTGGAGGTTGCTGGTGCACCAGAACGAGCAACGCGCTCTTCAAGTACGGGTCTGCCGTTTAAAAAGTGTACGTCGAAAATCCAAGTCCTTGTTGTTGAGCACGATCTCACGGACAGACGCCCGGTGCCCGGAACACGTGTTGGGTAGAATCGCCTTCTTTTGAGGTGTTTCCGCTATTCATAGCTCTAGCTGAGTTCATGCGTGAGAGGAAGTCTCGTTGAGTTACGCTAAACAACGAATAAAGATTCACTTACCGACCTCCCTCTAGTTCTCCTCGTCGTCGCTACTGTCACTGTCGTCTCCTCCTGTCGCGCTTGACCTGCTCAATGAAGGCGTCGAAGCCGACGCCACCAGCGAGGTGGTCGACAAGATCCGTCGGTGCGCGATACCCGCCCAACGGATTGGCTCGGATGCCCTTCTTCGACTCGGCGACCCTGAAGTCGATCGCGTGGTCTTCGTCTTCTGCGTCTTGAGGGATCGCTGGACTGTCCGTCTTCAACTCCAGCAGATCCTCCCACAAGAAGATCAGCGTGTCCGTGACGGCGCCAAACACACTGAATCAGTGTCAGTGTCACTGATGCCCAACAGATGTCCACGTACACATCGAAGCTGTAGTCGGGGTCGGGGAACACGAACTCTCCGTCGTCTATCTTGAAGTTGGTCTTGTAGAACTCGTACAGCAGCTCGCTCAGCTCGTCCTGCTGATCCGGGAGGGACTCGTCACACAGTTGCGCTGTGACACCGCCACGAGTCGATGGCCGACCACGAAGCACCGGAACAGCATCGAGTCCAGGAAGTTGCACCACATCTTGAGCATCCACTTCACCGTCGTCTTCACCTTCGATGATCAGAGCGGCAAAGCATGCAGGCACGAATATGTTTAAAAACCTAGTTCAAATAGGGTAACGACTGTCGCGGACGGCGCACATGATGAACCTCTTCTCTTATTATTTTAAAGATATTTTTAAATATTTGGGGACGAAGTCCCCTATAATCATGAGACTCCGTTTTATGGAGTTTTTACGTCTCTTATATACACTCCGCTTTACTTTTTACATTAATTCTGCGAATGGGTTAGGGTCACAATTTAGAATCGCTCACACGGGACCAAAAAATGAAAAAATACCTCGGTTAAACAACATTTGGATGCTTATCGGAAGGTGGTATCGGCACGGATTTCTCTGAGCTGAACCGACGTCACTATCTTTAGATGCCATAAAACCAGAGGGTCGAAGTTATGAAACAGCAAATTCGACCGTTAGTATGGAGGACATCAGAAATAGACTTAAACGTGACATTTTACCCTTATTTGGACCCGATTAGGACCCTTAATAAGCCTATTTGCCTTTCAAACCTTATGCTGTCGTAAGAAGGGTCGCTCTGCGGCCGTTGGTAAGAAGTCTGCGGCCCTTCGGGATCGCTTGACCAGCGCACAACAGAGAGTCCAAGCATCAACAAGCAGAGCCTCAAGGAAGCGCCAACGCTACGCCAAGTAGCAAGCAGCTTTGCATGCTGAGGACCGGGTACTGTCGAGCAGCAACTTCTCTAAATTACATTGAAGGCTATGCGCGGATGACGAGCTGGACGATGAGCTGGGGTGTACGAGCCGGAGTCCGTGTCGGTGCTTCTTGGTAGCAACAATGGCTCTCTTTTGGCCCGTTCGAGCTCGCCTGCTACTTCGCTTTAAAGAAATCAGACAGCTCCAAGTCCTTCCTGCACGCTAAAGGCGCCGATTATTTGCTCCTTTCTAGTCTGCGTTAATTCACTCATTCATTGCGTTGCTCATGAAAAGATGTTCGACTAAGCAAATGCGTTAGCCCACTCAATTACAGTTCTGTTGGGTCGATCTCGGGCGTCACAGCTCTGCTTTGATACCCTACATGCATGTGTGATGGTACGATATCGGGCTCAACTACATTATTTTGAGCTAGTTATCGTTCATTATATATGTTTCCTTATTGCGCTCAACGTGCATGAGGTTATCTACCTACGCGTGCAGACTAAGTAAAATACAAGTGTTCTGGCATTCGAACCACAGGTCAGGTGTATCAGTCTACCGTTAATAACAACGTATGAATGGTTCTTATGTTGTTTGCAAAATAGCCAGCAAATCGGGGAGCGTGAAAGGGGAAATAAAGCGCTAGAATTTGCAAGCGGCTTTGTGCTCAAATTCCTCAAGTAGGGACCGTCCAAAACTCTGTTGTCAGCATAGTTTTGGGGGTCGAGATGCTCCGCTAGTTAAATAAAAAGTTATCTTCCGCTAAATACGAGTATTCGTACTTAACACAGACGTTTTCTGTGGATACACTTTAGAAATTGCGGCGGAAGAGGTGAAGAAGATATGGTGGTGGTGCGGTTCAAGTTAGTGGATCGAAGCGGCGAGCAGCTTGGCCCAACAGGCTGGCTCGACTTACAAGCAGGTGCCTTAGTGGCCACTTTTCTTAGCGTGCTAGGGAGCCCGTCGATGTACAACGACGCGAACCTCAATGGGGTCAGCATATATTGTCTCAAGGTGTACGGGGACCAGAAGGCGTATGAGGATCCACAACAGGGGCCACTTCAAGTAGAAGACGCGATTGGAGATCTTGGCTGCAATCTGCCAATGCCCTCATTGTGGAAGTTCCACGAGTCTGGTATAAGTTGATGATGACTGGCGGTACAGTTCCAGACACCGATGTCGATTGGGTTCCCCTCGCTGACGAGAACAATGCTCAAGATCTAAGGAAGGCCGTCTTTGCCATATTACCTCGGGCTCTCCGTGATAATCTGGAAGCCGAGAGCCTTCGCGTCTTCGCGAACGATGCCGTGTATCAACAACGAAACGCAACTCCTCTTGGTTCGCGCGACAGTTTGTCTGGCCTGGGAAACAGTGCAGCCAATGCCCTCATTGTGGAAGTTCCACGAGTATGGTATAAGTTGGTGGACGCAGATACTGGCGACACATTTCCACAAACAGACGTGAATTGGGTTCTCCTAGCTGATGAGAACAATCCTCGAGGTCTAAGGAATGCCGTGTTCGCCAAAGTGGGCTCCGTTCTTCCTGAAAATGTCATTGCCGACAACCTTCGAGTCTACGGGACTGAGACCGTGTCCAACCAAGAGAAGCGAACTCTTCTCGGCTCGCGGGACAGTTTGGCTGGTTTTGGAAGACATGCTGTCAACCCCGTCATCGTGGAAGTCCCGCGCCCAAAGAAACGGGTGAAACTAACAAATTCGTCACCACCTACTGTCGACTGGTCTACAGCTGAGTCTCGCTTTCACCTGTCGATTCCTGACACCGAGGAGCTGATTGTAATGCCACCGGAATGTTTCGGTGGTGCTGGCATCGGTGAAGACAAGAAAGCAATGGTTCTGTATCGCCGGCAAGAACTGGTGAATGAGTGGAACGAAATCGAGAGGTGCTGCATCCGGACCTACTCTCACTTATGGATCCATGGTCCACCGGGCACAGGGAAATCATGTGCAGCGCTCGCTTATGCTTGCTCGCTCGATCCATCGGAGTGGGATGTACTTTGGATTCACAGTTCCCGAAAATTTGGCGGCTCGACTGCGTGTGGTTGCAAGGTACGGAAGAAAAAGGGATTAAGCGAACCTGTCGCTTGGCTATCGGATGATGGAGTCGTATCTGCCACAAATGCTAGACGCGGCGTCTATCGCTAGAGGAAGCAGACCTGCCGTCGACAAAACCAACTTTGAAGAAGAAATCGGAGGAACTATCGTTTTTTTGGACGGGTATGTCTCCAACGATGATGTGATGGATCGCGCTCTAGAAATATGCATCGAGTGGCAGGACAACGACAAAGCCCGGCGTCGGCTGGTAAGTGTTACCTCCATGGCAAAAGTTGGCAAGGGCTACCAACTGCCTGATTGCCGTAAAATCCCGGTGGTATTTCCAGAACGTCAGGCTAGCACAGACCAGTTAGAGCCTATGGATACATCAGAGCAGAGACTTACGGACCCAGATGCGCGACCGATGTGGAGCCACTCACTGTTTAAGCTGTATTCCTGGACGCTGGAAGACTATGAAAAGGCAGTCTCCCATGACACTTTTTTCGAAAGTATTGAGAGTGCGCTGCCACCATACCTTGAAGATCCCAAGATGCCTGAACGAAAAATCGACCAGCGAAAAAGAAGAGTACAAGAAAAGTATTTCGTGGCCGGAGAAGTGCGAGGGTGATGTTTGACTATGAACTACTCGATGCTACGCGGTATCTACAAGTAGCAATCAGTGCAGTGACAGATATCGAGATGTGCTCGAAGGTTCTGACTGGTAATGCAGCAACTGGTACAATCAATCGTTTGGTGGCTATGTACAGCAGAACAGGACGCGACGAATCTCAGCTAGTGAGCCGATACGTTATGGGTGCGCTTGCTATTCGATTGGGTCCTGATCTATTGAAGTCGTTCGCCAAGCTCAATGGGGTAGTTCCTTCTGTGGATGGCTACATGTTTAAAGCTTGGTTGTTTTCTGAGTTGACCCACAATGGTGTGAGGTGGCAGTTGCCAGACGCGGAGCCTGAGCAATGGGAATTGTCCACAGTCAATTATTTCAATCCTGCATGCCACCTAGGCCAACTGAACTACAAGGGGCAGTACCAAGACCAAACGTGGCTGGCACCACTGAAGTGGAATGAGGCGGGCTACGACGCCGTTTTCGTCGACAAGAGCAAGCTTGTCCTGCTTGTCCAAGTGACTCGGGCTCAAACACCTTCGAACCTGCATTGCTATGCCTTTGTGGAAGTACTGAACAAGCTCGCAGCGGAGAAGGAGCTGATGCCGTTTAGAAAAATTGAGATGTGCTTCGTTGTTCCAGAGTGTAATCTGACGAGGTTTAACTTCCCGACGGATGATACAGACTTCAGAGAAAACATTTGGCGGTCGCTGGCCCACCAGAACGAGTGACACGATCCAGCTCTCCAAGTACCGTTTTGCCGTTTGAACCCTGCCTGGTGGACGTCAAGGTTGTAAGCGTCGAGTATGATCCCACGCACAACCGCCCGGTTGGTGGAGCATGTGTTAGGTAGAAACAGCATCGTGTTGTAGGTGTTTCTGCAGGTCAAGCTCAACCGTCATGCAAAAAGTGGAGTAGTGCGAGAGGAAATGGATAGTACGGTGCTGCATATCGCTAGTATCGATTGGTGAGCTAGTTGAAAAATGCAACTTTTGACGCCGAATGCGTGTTCTACGTGCTTCAAAGTCTCAAATAACAATGAGCCAAGAAGAAAACGTATAGAAGAGGAAGAAGAAGATACGAAGAGAAGATGAAGAGGCCACCAACGGATCCAATATTTTGTCGTCCGGATCGAGACGGTAAGCAAGAAAGCACGGAAGGTTTCTATATTTTATACAAAAATGAACTGCCTTAGACAAGTGCTGCACTTACCGACCTCCCTCTAGTTCCCCTCGTCGCTACTGTCACTGTCTGTCGTCTCCACCGGCGGCGTTGTCGCGCTTGACTTGCTCGATAAAGGCGTCGAATCCGGCGCCGCCAGCAAGGTGGTCAACGAGATCCGTCGGCGCACGGTAACCGCTCAACGGATTGGCCCGGATGCCCTTCTTGGACTCGACGACCCGGAAGTCGATCATGTGGCCTTCGTCTTCTGCGTCCTGAGGCGTCGCCAAGCCGTCCTTCTGCAGTTCCAGCAGCTCCTCCCACGAGAAGAGTAGCGTGTCCGTGACAGCGCCGAACACGTTGATGTCAAGCAGATACACGCGCCGCCGCTTGTCCACGTACACGTCGAAGCTGTAGTTGGGGTCGGGGAACACGAACTCTCCCCCGTCGTCCTTCTTGAAGTTGGTCTTGTAGAACTCGTACAGCAGCTCGCACAGCTCGTCCTGCTGGTCCGGGAGGAACTCGTAGAACTCGTCGCAGTTGCGCTGCGACACCGCCACGAGTCGATGGCCGACCACGAAGCACCGGAACAGCATCGAGTCCAGGAAGTTGCACCACTTCTTGAGCACCAAATAGCTCTCACTCGGCGCGCTCTCGGCCTTCTCACCGCTGCAGCCAATGTATGGCTGCGTGAGGTCGTGCACCACGAAGTCCGAGGCCTGCAGCAGCAGGAACACGTCCTCGAAGCTCGTGCACTTGAGCGAGCCGAGCATCCACGCGGCGTCGCGGGGCGCGCTCCAGTTGGTCTTGGGGAAGAGCTTGCCGCTGAAGTCCTCCAGCACCCGCTCCACCTGCTCTCTAACTGTCGAGATGATGCTCAATTGCTCGTCCGTAAGAGCGCTGGCCGCGTCTTCTTCGTCGTCGTCTCCGTCTTCATCTTCGATCCCCGACGCCACTGGAGCGGACGGCAGCGTCACGCCGTCCGAGAGCAGCAGAGACACGAACGCGGCCGGCAGCGGCACCACCTCGCCCTTGATGGACACGCGCTTCAGCTGCGGGTACCAGGCGGCGAACGCGCAGTTGTCCACCTGCGCCGCCGTGTACGTCGGACCTCCATCGCCAGTCGTCATTATTGACAGTGAATCATGTTCATGGTGTGCGCCACACCATATTTTTATGTGCGCGATTGACTCTTGGCTCTCATACATCAGAGACCGCGCCTCCCGCCCTGCGTCCTGCAGCCCCAGATTGCAATTGCCATGCTCCGCCGCGGCCTCTCCTCGCTGTCCGCCAAGCCGTCCTGGGTGCGCCCGGGCTCGCACGACTACCTGCGCGAGGTGCTCGAGAGCCGCGTGTACGATGTGGCCGCCCAGACGCCGCTGCAGCTCGCGCCGGGACTCTCCAAGTGGCTGCCGGGCAACTGCCGCCTCTTCCTCAAGCGCGAGGTGCGCTACTGTCTGCATTGCATTAGACTCGGCTCGGCTCCCTATGCATGTACTGACCTTTTTGTTGCGCTTTGGCGATGAATGCAGGACATGCAACCGACCTTCTCGTTCAACCTGCGTGGAGCGTACAACAAGATCGCCAACCTGACGCAGGCCCAGCGCGAGAAGGGTATCGTTGCTTGTGCGGCTGGCAACCACTTGGAGGGCGTCGCCTACGCTGCCGCCAAGCTGGACGTGGACGCCATTGTTATCGCCCCCGTCGGCACGGCGCAGAACATTTCCCACTCGACCAAGAGCAAGATCACGATCGTGGAGCACGGCGCGGACTTTGAGGCGTCGCTGGTGCGATGTCAAGGCGTTAGAGATGTTATACAGCATCGGTGCAAGTTCTTACGGTGTGTGACTGATGTGTATCATTGCAGAAAGAAGCTTTCCGGGTCGCGCAGACTGAGGGCCGATCGCTCGTGCACCCGTTCGACGACCCGCATGTGATCGCTGGCAATGGCACGATCGCTATGGAAATCCTGAAGGAGGTAAGGATAAAAAGATCTTGGTTCAGAATGTGGCGCTCAGTTTATTGGATTGTGTTTTGCGTAGACGGCTGGAGATCGCCCGGCGGCGATTTTCGCGCCTGTGGGTGGCGGTGGCTTGATCGCTGGTCTTGCCGCTTATGTGAAGGAGGTGGCTCCTGACGTTAAAATTATTGGTGTGGAGGCCGAAGGCGCCAACCTGCTGGGTGAGTCCCTTAAGAAAGGTTCGCCCGTGACCATCCCGAGTGTGAACCGATTTACGGAGGAGGTGGGCATTCAGACGATCGGCACTGAGAACTTCCGGCTATGCAAGGATTTGGTGGACGAGGTGGTTACTGTGTCGACCGACGAGATCTGCTCTGCCATCAAGGACGTGTTTGGCGACACGCGCTCGCTCATGGAGCCCACCGGTACGTATGCACTACTGTACTGCAAATTGTTTCGATACGTTGCTGATCCGTTTTGGGTAAATTATTGCCGAGCAGGTGCCATCAGTGTGGCTGGTGTCAAGAAGTACGCTCGTGTGAAGAACGCGCAGGATGAGAAGTACGTGGCTGTGCTGGCTGCCGCCAACATGGACTTTGACCGGTTGCGCTTCGTCTCGGAGCGTTCGGACGACCGCGAGCGCTTCATGGCCGTGAAGATCCCCGAGAAGATCGGCAGCTTCCAGGAGCTCTACGACGTCATCTGTACGTTGAGACGAATGCGAGCACGGAATTATTTCTCGAATTAAGCTGACTTGATGTGTTCCACCGCACAGTCCCCCACAACGTGACGGAGTTCACTTACCGCATGGACTCCGAGGCCGACAACGAGGCGCGCATCTGCATGAGCATCCAGACCAAGACAGAGGACGAGTTCCTCGGCGTCGTCAACGCCATCAACAACCGCGGCAACATGCACGCGATCGATCTGGCATCCAACGAGCTGGCCAAGTCGCACCTTCGCCACCTCACCGGCGGACGCCCCGAGCACGTACGTCACCGAGCTCTTCAATGCAGCTGCATCAGGATATCCCGCGTACTTACACACCAACATTTGTCTGAGTTTAGGTCACGAACGAGCGTCTGTTCCGCTTGGAGTTCCCGGAGCGTCCTGGTGCACTCAAGGACTTCCTCGGCACGCTCAGGTACGGAAACGAGTCTGCTATTGATTGATTGAGTAGAGGGGCAAAGTTCTAACCGTTGACTTGGTCTTACTTCAGTCAATCTGCTCGTCAGTGGAACGTGAGTCTGTTCCACTACCGCAACCACGGCGCGGACATCGGCCGCGTGCTGGTAGGCTTCCAGGTGCCGCACAAGGACAATGCCGCGTTCGACGCGTTCCTGGCGCAGGTGGGCTTCCGCTGCGAGGAGGAGACGGGCAACCAGGCATACAAGCACTTCCTGCAGTAGACGTACTTTAAGGCACTTCAAGAACGTATCTTTTCTCTCCATTGGTTGAAAAGCGTCTGTAGCTGGCCAATCAGCGTCGCCCTTTCTGTAAGATTTCCTCCCCCACACCCAGCAGAAACCAGAAGGAAAACGGCGAGCAGGGACGGAAGACCGCACTCGCACTCGCACTCGCACTCCGCCCGCTCGACTCCCTCGGCTCGTTCGGCTCTCCACGCGCCCCGACAGGCGAGACAGCAGGCGCAGCGAGTGGCCCGAGCTCCCGCGCGTGCAACGAGCCCTCGGCCGCGCCCCTAGACGCGCTAGAGCCCGAGAACCAAGCGCGAGAAGACAAGACAAGATGCAGGCGGCCGGCGCCGGCGCCCACGCGCCGCGCGCGCCGCCCAGCGACAAGGAGAAGAAGCTGATGGAGGTGCTGCTGCAGGCGGCGGACGCGCGCGTGGCGCCGCTGCTGGCGTGCGTCAAGGGCTGGCCGCTGGAGGCGCAGGCGGACCTGACCAACTGGCGCGCCGTGCTGTTGAAGCTGCACCGCCTGCTAGTGGCGGCGCTGCAGCAGTGTCCGTACCTGCTATTGGTCGAGGCGGAGCTGGAGAAGGCGCAGGAGCCAATCGCCGTGCAGACGGAGCAGGAGCTGACCGAGCTGGTGTTCGAGATCTTGAAGTTCTCGGCCTTCCTGCTGGAGAACGCCGCCAACAAGGCCGTGTACCCATCTGCGGAGCCCGTGATGGCGCTGCTGGCCGCGCGTAACGAGCGCGTCGTGGCTGAGGCCACCAAGGTCGTTGCCATGCTGGCGCTGCCCCCGCAGGTGCACCGCTACGCTGCAGACCCCACGAGCTTCGTGGACCCTGCGGCTGGCCGCAACAATTTGCTCAGACGACGACTGCTAACTGTGGCGCAAGGACGCGGGGCGCCCAAGAACAGCTTGGAGGTGGTGGATTATTTGAATGCGACGAACGCAGACACGGCGAGCAATGTGGAGTTTCAGTTTTACAGCTCGGAGCAGGACGGAGGCGACGATACCGCGGCCAGAGTGGTGAGTGTGGCCATTCCGCCCTACGAGGAGATCGTGGGAGCCAGCACGTCGCCTGCTGAAGCGGCGTGCGCGGCAGCGACCGCCTGTGAGCGTTTGATTGAGCAGTACAAAATCCCCAAGAGATTGCATTTCCAGCTATTCACGCAGGTGCGCGCGTGTTATGCTGCGCGCAGTGCGTTGGCGCGCGAGAACTTGGTGGTGGAACGCCTGTACGCGCTGCTGGCGCTGTTTTCGCTGTTTAGCGATGCGTGGGACGTGACGAATTACGTGGAGCAGCACCCGGAACTTACGCGAGGAATTGTGGAGCTAATTCGCGTTGAGAGCATTGAGCGCGTGCCCGTGCGCGTTCGAGTTACTGCGCTGCTTGTGCTCACGGCGTTAGTGAATGACCGAGTTGGACGAGCGGGGGGCATGGGCGTTCTTGGTCGTCAGTCAAATGTGCTGCAGGCTCTGGGCGTCGTCAAGGGGACACCGCACGGTGTGTTCCCGTCCCTTGTGCGGTTTTGCATGGCTGAACTCGGCGACGTGTCCACTCTTAGCTCTACAGCTGCGACGTCAGGGTCTCCGTCGCCTACCGCGCTCGCGTCCGAAGCGGCGGATACAGATATGGACATGAGCTTGGCGGTCGCTTTCGTGCAGGCTACAACGGACTTGTTATCCCCACAGGAGGCCCAGGTGGTTAGTGCACCTCCATTTCGAAGTGTAAGCAGCGGAAACGTCCTAGAGGCCAAGCTATGCTGGATGGAGGCTGTCTTGGGATTGCTGACCACGGTGGTAGCGATCCAATCCGGCGCTGCTGTCCTGACGGAAAACGGCATTGTGCCGGCTCTTCTGCATGTGCTGACGTTACCCTCTTTGAGCACTTTTCACATGGCCGTGACGACGCAGTGTGTGCAAGCACTGGAAATCACGGTGAGCAGTCATTCAGCCGCAGCTGCTCTCTACAGGGACTTGAACGGCGTCGGAATTCTTGTGGATCGGCTCAAGCTCGAATGCGCCAGTATTGTAAACAGAAGTCCGACGACCTCAGTGGTTTCCGAAACGAAGACGGTGCTGCTTCTGGCCATCTTAGCGTCATTATCGATGTCGTTCCATTCGCAAGGCGTCATGAGCGCAGGAGCGACAAGCCGCGCCATTCGCGAGGGCAGCGCACTCAACAAGGTGCTACTACAGCTTCTGTCCAACGTGGACGTGTTTGGGCCCGTCGTATTCGCCCAGACGGCTGTTGTGGTTTCGGACGTCATCAACAATGACCCGAGCAGTGTGAATCACGTGCATGCTGCGGGTTTGGCGGACGCGTTCTTGAAAACACTTACGCGATGGGATATCGCCGAGTTGTACCCGTCGCGGATACTGTTGCCGCCATCCAGCGAGCTGCTGACAGCGGTCCCCACTGTACTGAATGCGCTTTGTCTTACTACTACGCATGCGGAGAAGGTGGCGAAGTACGAGCCGCTTATGCACCTGCTAGACGTATTCGCGCTCCCTCAATACACAGAAGATGAAGCCAAAGATTACTGCTTCCAAGGTGATACGGCTGCGGCCGTTGGTGCAGGTATTTTCGAGTTGATGCGGCATGTGCCAAGCTTCCAAAATGCAGCTATTCAAGCTGCAGTGCATGCTCTGAAGAAGGTGATTCGGTTTGGCGAAGAATCGAAACAGACAACAACATCGTCAGCGGAGAATATTGCTGGAGACAAGGATCGTGGTATTTTGATTCGGATGACGACGCATGTGGCGGATCTGCTGGAACCATTGCTCTCCAAGTCCGAGCACGCTGCATATTTTGCGGACCTTGGAGGCATTCGTCTGCTGTTGACACTGTATCAATTAATTCTCCCGAGCACGTCCTCATTCCTGGATGGCGCCCTACCAAGCAACAAGGCCACAAAGACGGGGTCGCCACAAAGTTCATTTGCCCATAACCCCGCTGTGCAGTCGATTACTCTTGCGCTGCGTTCGTATGCGTCACAGCAGCCGACGAATCTTCTGGCCGCTATCGTGAAAGAACTGAGCTTGCAAATGGACAGCCTCCAGCGTGCCCGTGCCAAGGTTGGATTGCCGTGGTATTTGAGTGAAAGCGGTGAAGGTGCTGAAGGCGTGTTAAGTTCGCTTCCTGACATTGATTTGGCAAAGATGATTACCGAACAAGACAAGAGCAGTGTCGCCAATACGTCTGCTGATAAAGTCATGGTTGCCGGCGAATATCTTCGGGTGCTTGCTGTGTTGGAATGGCTCGCTTCGGTGCTTATCTGGACGTTGGAGACAGCGCATACGCACATGCAGAGTCGGAGGTGGTTCACGGACTTTACAGCTCCCTCGACGCAGCACGTCATTGCGCGATTATTCCGTGTTGACCGCTCAGTGCAGTTCGAACGAGCGAGTTTGGCATCACTTCATCAGAAGAAGCGCAAAGAAAAGTGTGAAAAGTCTAAGAGTGCAGTCGATGAAGCAGACGCCAGCATGGAGGTGACTTCTGGTACTGAAGAAGGCAAAACTGGCTCTTCTGAAGCTGAGCCTAGAAAGAGCCCTCGTGGAACTGGTCTGTGGAAGATGGGTTCATTGCTGCTTCTGCGCTTTTCGTTAAGCATGCGCGGGCTTTTAACAGCATACAGCAAGGTTTTTCTATCGGCTCCTATGCAGCACCGGCGAGGCGACGATATCGTGGTCCCCCTTGCACCACACGCGCGGAAACTTGCGCTGACAGTCACGCAAATTCTGGGAGGCCACTTGCTGTATGTTGTCTCGGTGAATCGAGCTACACAGATCGACACGTTCGTACAGCAGTACTACCTCACGTTCCTGTTGGAGACAATTTCCGTCGTGCTTTTCGAAGGAAAGAAAAAGCAGGCCAACACATTATTGCTCGTTGAGCTCATGAAACCACTGTGCGATGTTTCCGGGATGGAAACTTCGACTGAACGACCTCAGCCTCCGCAAGTTCCTTCTACATCGGTTGAAGATGTGCCCATGATTCAAGACAGTGCCCTCGAAGGTGAAGGTGATGCTGCTAAGGCGGGTAAAGCGATTACAACGTGTGCCGGCGCACAAATCACGGCCTCGAACCTGATGGACGTGATCATGAATATCATCGAGCGCTTCTTTGCAGTGTGTCTCGAAGGAGAGCGAGACAAACACTCTAATGGCGAGGTTGGCGATGGAGCGAAGCCCTCCCAAATGGCGCTGACGTCGTTTCACATCGCAGCGAGCGTACTGCGTAAGTTGTCCAACTTGGAAGGTTTATCTGCATCCCCGCTAACTGCGGCATTACTGACAAGTGATGAAGCTGGAGAATCGGATGAGGCACCGTTTGAGCCCCGAAAGCTAACCGCGCAATTGCATGGGATGTGTGTTCGTGCATTGCTGTCCATTTGGAAACACCCCAAATTCGCATCTTCGCCTGTGGAATCGTGTCTGGCTGAGGTAATGCCAATTGCAGTTACCATCTTGAAAAGCCGCATGGACAATGATGACGAGGCGGCAGGGTCGGATACTGAAGGTGAGTTGAGTGGCACCGGTCGTCGAGGATTGGGATTTAGCCGCGGAAATCGTGAAAGAAATTCCAGCACCGAGCTCTACAACGAGGCGCTGTCGCTTCGACGAGCTCTCTTTGGTGGTGCACGTGGTGCAGGTTCGGCTGGAAGTAGTCAGCGTCAATCTTTCGTACCCGATACTGAGATTGTAGACAGCCTCGTATCGATGGGCTTTCAGCAGTCACGGGTGGAGCGTGCTCTTCGACAGATTCAAGTGAACAACGTGGAACTGGCCATGGAGTGGATACTGGGACACCCTGAGGACGAGGGTGAAGATGAACAGCATGATGAGACAAACGATGAGGACATTGCCGCTGGTGACGCAGCTCTTCGTCGAGAGAAAGAAGCTGCTGACGAAAAGAAGCTCGAAGCAGACTTGCAAGCGCTTTACATTTCATTGCGCGACAGTTTCGAGTCGGTATGCTTCCAAATCTTACGCGTGCAAGCTGGCAAGGAGAGACAAGAGGTTGAGAAACGACAGACTGACGCAACTCAAGTCGAAGCTCCGAGCAACTTTTATCCGAGTCAAAACTTGGTAAAGGCGATCGCGGAGTACTTCAGCTTTCTATGCTCACGCTCAGACGAAGATCGCGACTTGGTGATTCAGCGCCTGAATGCTGCTGTGTTGGATTATTTCAACGGAGACGAAGAAGGTGGGGATGAGTTTTTAACGATGATGGCGCATTTGCTGGCGCTTGTTCTTCAGTTGAACTCTGATGCATGGGCTGTAATGCAGCTTCAGTCGCCGTCCTGCATCGATAAACTCGTGGCGTTTGTGTCAAGCACTGGAACAAACGACGATGGTATTCTGAAGCCCTCGTGTACTCCAATTCTCTTGGTTCTCGACGCAGTCGTAGCAGGAAAAGCGTCGAAGCGCTTGTCTTCGCCTTCTTCTTCGACTGTTGGTGACGCTCTCGGGAGTAGTGAGAGTATGAACGACAAGCCAAAAGAAGGAAGCCAAAATGATGATATCAAGCGAGCGGAGGACAGTGCGTTTGAGGAGCAACTTGTCAGCATCTGCTTACAATTACTCAAGCAAGCGTCATCGACAGTGCCATCGGCGTCGTCTGTGTCGACTGACAACAAGACGCTAGCGCACGCAATTTGGCAGCTATTGTCACGTTTGACCCTTAAGTATGAACTGGCGTCGTATTTTTCGGCGCATGGCGGTCTCGATGCTGTACTGGATGTTCCGGAAAGTATTTTCTTCGCCGGATACCAAGAGCTTACCAGCACATTGCTCTCCCAGGCGCTCGAGTCGCCGGAGGTTCTAGAGCATATGATGGAAGACAAAATTCGGCGTGCGATTACCAAACTGTCGACTCGATTCGGTGCACCAAGCCAGATGCGCATCACACCGCGGGCGTTGCTCACGGAGGTGGCGCCTTTCGCAGCGCGTAACGAAGCTGTATTCCTTCGAGCTCTGCAGAACTCAGTGCGGGTAAAGAAGACTGAATCGGGTCGAACTTACATTTTGCCGATACCGAAAAAGTCGGAGGGCACTGATGCATCACCATCGGGGCAGCCCGTCGATCAGCCCAATTCGGCTCAACAAAGCGGGGCCAGTGGTGCAAAGGCCCTGCAGAAGCTACCGAAAGATCACAAACACGATGCTCACGTGATCGTGCACAAGATTATTGGTCGCATTCGCAAATTGTGGGGAGTGGAAAAGAGTGTGAAGAAGCAGCATGAAGCGCGCCAGACGCCTGGAAATGAGAGCGGGCTGGTTCCTGCGGGCTTGTGTGTGGGAGTGTACCTGCAATTGCTGGTTCATCTGATCACCCATTTCCCAGCTTGTGCGACCGTTCTCGCGAAGGCGAAGGATGAAGCGGGTGCATATGGTGAGCGTGGGGGCTTTATTCGTTTGGTTCTGTGCGAGTTTTTACCTTCTCGGGAGCTTTGCCAGTTTGCTGCATCTCGCAAGGCCTTGAAGGAAGACGGATTCTATAAAAACAGCAGACTGGGTAGCGGTGATTCGGATCAACTACTCTCTGAGGTGAAGATATTCGTTGACAGTCGTACGCGCATGCGAGTCCACAACGCACACAGACTTCTCGTGAGCATTGGCAGCCATTCTGGAGAAGGCTCGAAGTGTATTATTTTGGAGCTTGTGCGCTTGCTGCAAGAGTGGCCTCAAAGCGACAGTCATGCGAGTAAAATCGATGATTTGACTGTGCGGGACGAGCATGCGCTGAGTTCGCTGCATGCTTGGTCTGGCCTGATCATGAGCATCCTGTGGCCGAAGGGTTCCTCGAAGGGATTTGCCTGGGATAAGGTGGTTTTGGGAGGTGGCCTGAAGGGCAAGCACTCGTTCGTGACATTGCTGGCTGAAGCTCTGCGTAAAATCGACCTGACGCATCCGCTGGCCCACGCAACATGCATGATGTTGCTTCGACCACTCTCCACGCTTACGCGGTCGTTCGTGACACATCGAGTTCGACGTTTGCTGAAGAAGCGGAATCACGCCACCACCTCAGCAAGTGCGGAGTCTACAGAGGCTAGTGAGAGCAATGTGGATGCAGAGACGTTATCTACCACTCCAGCAGTTGCATTGTCTTCTTCTGACAGCAACCGCGAGACAAGCTCGTCCAGAACCTCAGCTGATCGGGGTAACGTAATGGAGGTGGATACAGACGCTCGAGACTCGACTAATAGCGCTGGTCCTGGATTTTATCCACTGCGTGAAGAAGATGACGACGACGTTTCGATGCGATCCCCACTCTCCGGAATGGATGACCACGATATGCATGAAGACGACGAGGATGATGACCACAGTGATGACCACAGTGACCGCAGCAGTGTATCAGAGCATTCTACCGATGATGGTGAAGGTGAAGAAGATGAAGAAGACGAAGATGATGATGACGACGACGATGATGACGACGATGACGACGACGACGACGATGATGATGAAGGCGATGATGAAGACGAAGAGGAGGAATTTGAGGAGCACCAACATCTTCACATGTCTCGTCGTACGGGTGGTCACGGATCCAGTCGCCGCACATCTTCGAATCGTCTTTGGGGATCTTTGGATTCGGAGCTTTCAATCCTGGATGCTTTAGATGAGGTCGATGAAGAGGAGTTCTCCTACTTGAACATGCTTGATGACGAGGCCTTTTTTGCTGAAGAACAACGCCGGCGTGCTCGCTTGGCTGCTGCTCGAAATGTCAGATCGGGTAGTGATACCGGCGAGGTTAGCCAGCAAGCCAGAAGCTCAGAAGATAGATTTGTCGAGTCTATGCGTGATGCGCTTGGCTTGTATAATGGCGGCGGGAGCGGGTCTAACTCCTCTTCCAGTGGCCAAACTCTCGTGCTGACGTTTGGCGACGTGGAAGATGGCGAAGAAGTGGGCGGTGAAAACCAAGCGGAGTCCACGACATCAAGAAGTCGAATGGGAAGTGGAAGTGGTTTTGGGCAGTCGCAAAGTCGATCCGGCGGTGGTGCTGGTGGCGGGTTCTCAAGCTCGCTTCTTCAGTACATTGAAGAACTGCCGGATATGCTCGATGATGATTTCCTGTTCGAATCCTTTGATGGTAGCCGAGGTGATCGCTCACGACGTGATCGCCAACTAGGTCGCTCGGGTGGTAATGGTGTTGATCAATTTACTGCAAGCGCCACTACGCATCCGTTGCTCCGCACAAGTGGACGTGGGGATGCGATTTTGCTGGACTCGAACGGATTGTTGCGTAACCCGGGCCGGTTCACACTGCCTCGCCACTCCTCGCTTCTGCGCGAGCTGCAAGAGCTAACAGACCAAGTTCAGACCCAGCTACCGCTTGGTGGAAGTCGGTCGCGGCTGGCCATTGGACGCGACTTGCTGCAGCGAGGAGGCGGCGGAAGCCGTGGGAGACCTCCAAGCCGGATCAATCGTTTGTCTGCCGTGTCAAACCTGCTGAGTGAATTTTCCCTGGATATCCCGAGCTCGTTGCCTTCTCGACACCAGCGTCTCAGTTTGCGCCGGGGAGATCGGGACATCTTCGGTGATGTCTTCGTTGGGGTTGATTTGTCTCGCGGAATTGGTAGTCGAGCCGGTGACGTGATTGGTGGGTCCGCGTCTAGCTCGGCAATGTGGGGGTCTAGTAGTGTTGGACGTGATGTGGATGTTCGCTCAGTGGCATCTAGATTGGAGCAACAGATTACTCGTATTTGCGCAGATGACGATGAGCCCGCTGTATCTTCTGGACGACGTGATAGAGACACATCCTCTCAACGACGAGAGGACGTTGACGACATAATGGAAGAGAACAGCGCTATGGGGACTCCTCGAAGTGGAGAGCACACTGCTAGTGACCCTAGAGCCGTCGACAATACTGCAGAGAGCGATCCTCACCCGGATGTATCCGAGAACAATGATCGGGTGGAGAGGAACGATGCGTCTACGGATGCCGCGTCTGTTTTGGAGCTTACTAGCACTCTTGGGGAATCGTCTCTGCTTCGGTCACCACCTGAGTCTGATGCAGACGTGGACATCGTTGACGCTGAAGTGGAAACTCCATCGGAGAGACAAGAGGCGACGACCACGCCCCCGGCTGCTGCTAGTAGCCCTTCGCTTGCCACCAGCGTGGAGCCCACGCCACCGCCCCCCGCACCGATTTCTGTTACTGCTGTGGCATCCTCAACGACTGCACCGGCTTCGTCTAATCCTATGATGAACTTCACTCTTGATTTATCTGGTTTCGGAGCGACATCGACGCAGTCAACTACAGCCAGTGATACCACGAATCAGGCAAGGGCGGTTGAGGAAGAGTCCAAAACTGAGGAGTTGCCACCGACAGAGACACACACGGCATCTGCTGCGCAAGAATTGTCGACCGAATTGCTTGATCAACAGGACGGACAACAAGTGTATCAGTGTCCTGAAGGTATGGATGCTGAAGTTTTCGCTTCGTTACCTCCGGACATGCAAGCCGAGATCATCGCACAGAATGCACCTGCTGTCGCTGAGTCGACTAGTGCCCGCAGCGACACCGCCACGGCAGGAGGTGGTGGCGGTGGATCGGAAAGTATGTCACAGATGGACCTGGACATGGCCAACTCAAGTTTTGATCGTGAGACTTTAGAGGCGTTGCCTCCGGATATCCGCGCCGAAGTGCTGGAGAACGAACGGCGAGAGCGCGAGGCTGCCGCCCGCGCGGAGACGGCGGACACATCCCGTGCACAGGAGATGGATAATGCGTCCTTTGTGGCATCGCTAGCACCGGAGCTGCGCGAAGAAATCTTGGTGACGTGCGACGATGCATTTTTGCAAACGTTGCCATCGCAAGTACGCGCGGAAGCTATGGTGCTGCGCGAGCGTGCAGCTTTCCGCTCAACTTATCGCGAGCGTGATCGCGCCACGGAGGGGCGTGGTGGAGGAGGTGGCGGTGGTGAGGGCGACATGGACGAGCTGTTTAACCGGCCTACCCTCCGTCGAATGTTGACTTCTCAAAGTCCCGACAGAGGAGGCGGTCGTCGTCGGTCTCGAATGTACGATGAGCTGGGTGGAGGGCGCCGCAGTAGTCGCCGTGAGTACCGACAAGGAGCTGGCAGCTCCAAGGCGCACAGGGGTCTTCTGCGTGTGGAGAAGGACGAAGAAGAAGACGCCGGAGAGCGGATTTTCGACGACCGTTGCGTGCGCGGTTTGCTGCGCCTACTTTTCATGACGCAGTCCGTCATCCAGAACCGCGTGTTCCAGCGGCTGCTTGCAAACATTTGTCTGTATCCATTGACACGCTGCAGTGTTCGGCGCAACTTGCTGCGTGTGATCTCTTTGCCGCTTGCCGAGCCCCTGGTTCCTGGCGACAAAAGGGACGACGACGATGACGGTAGTGGCAAAATCCAGTTTCCACCAAGCGCGATGTATGGATGCGGTATCGATGGAAATCGGTCCATTGGAGGATCAGCCGTGCCCGGCGAAGTGGTGAATCGCATGTTGCATGTGCTTGTGTCGCTTGCAAAGTATAATCCCCGCTTCACAGTGGAAATGCTGCAGCCTCATGGAATGCGCCACCAAAGTAGTGGCAAGAGTGATTGCGTCAAGATGGAGCCATCCTCCAGTGAATGTGGTGTTGCTGTACTCATCGATTTACTAGCACTCCCGGTGGTGTATCGCAACGGTACAAATCTAGATGCGCTGCTCGAGTTGCTTGAGCTGATTTTGTCACCGCTAGAGCGGCTTCACAAGCCGAGTGGTAGTGATGAGGAGAAAAAGGAGGGCGAAGAAGCGGAAGCGTCGACTCCTGAACCGGGTGATGAGTGGGTAGCTGTCCCGGCGGTGGAACTAGATGAGGCGCGCATGGGTGAGATCGTTGCGGTGCTTGCGATGGACCTCTGCACGACTCAAATGCAAGAGCGCACACTTGCCGTGCTGAAGCTCTTGAACCATGTGCGTGGCAACCGCGAGCTTGTGATCCGTGCAGTTGTTCGACATGCGAGCAATTTGGCGCGTGTTGAGCGCTACAAGGGAGGCAATTCGTCGATTGAGACTATTGGATACGAGTCGTCAGCGGTATTGCCGTCGGCTCAGGACGAGCTGAAGCTTCTGCGGTTGCTACACTCGCTGTCGGATGTATGCGAGAACACGGCAGAGTTTACGGAGTGCTGCCAAACCATCGGTCTTGAGCCGCTATGGGATGCACTGAGCGCCTCCCTGACTGAAGCGCGTGCTAAGGGTGGCCTCGATGATCAAGATAGCGGTGCTTTGGCTGTTTCAACTTCTCAAGCGCCTCCCGGCGCCGGTACTGAGTCTCAGACTGCCGGAGCATCTGATGATGGGGAAGGAACAGTGATTGAAGGTAAAAGTGCGGGTGCTTCATGTGCGATGGCAGCACTTTTGGCGCGATTCCTCCCAATGGTGGAAGCCTTCTTCGTTGTCAATGCTCGTGATGCAGCGTCGATGTCGCTGCGAGTACCGGACTCAAGCGAGCGCGAGGAGGCCGTTGTAGCTGCTTTGCGTGTCGGCGGATTTGACGGGGCGGACGCTACCGCGCTGATGGGGGTTGAAGAGCAGAAGGCGTCACCGAAGAGCGCACGAAAGCGCAGCTCATCGGCCTTGTCGACAATATCTGACGCTGGCGAGACCATGAGACTGGCGAACTTTGTCGAGTCCAATCGCATGCTTCTCAACCTACTCGTGCGCGAGAAACCGTCGCTGCTGGATACGTCTTTGGCTGCTTTGATCAAGATTCCTCGCTGCCGGGCGTACTTGGCATTTGACAACAAGCGCACGTACTTCCACAGTGCGATGAAGAGACTGCGACAGACAGCGTTGCGGAACCACGGAGGTGGGAGCTCGTCGGTGCGTATCCCGGTACGCCGTGAACACATCTTCGAGGATTCCTACTACGCGTTGCGCATGCGCAGCGGTACCGAGTTGCGGCGAAAGCTGCACATTTCATTCACGGGTGAAGAAGGTATTGATGCTGGTGGAGTGACGCGAGAATGGTACATGATTCTGGCTCGTGAAATGTTCAACCCGAACTACGTGCTGTTCACATCAGCCGCCGATTCGCCTACTTTCCAGCCGAACCCGCTGTCTTACGTGAACAAGGACCACTTGAGCTACTTCGAGTTCGTCGGAAAGGTGCTGGGCAAGGCCGTGGCAGACGGCCAACTTCTTGATGCTCACTTCACGAGATCGTTCTACAAGCACATCCTGCAGTTGCCGATTTCGTACCATGACATGGAAGCTATCGACCCGGAGTATTACCGTAACCTGCACTCAATCCTGGACAACTCGATTGTGGATCTTGGGCTGGAGCTGACGTTCTCGGCTGAGCAGTCGAACTTCGGCAAGGTGGAGGTTGTTGATTTGATCCCTAACGGCAGGAATGTGGCCGTGACGGACGAGAACAAGATGGAGTATGTGAAGCTCGTGACGCACCATCGAATGGCGACTGGCATTCGACAGCAGATTGATGCGTTCCTCAAGGGTTTCCACCAGTTGGTGCCACCTGAGATGATCGCGATCTTTAACGAGAACGAGCTGGAGTTATTGATCTCAGGCATGCCCGAGATTGACATCGACGATCTGAAGGCCAACACGGAGTACGCCAACTACAAGCCCACAGATTCGGTTATCCGCTGGTTTTGGAACGTCCTTTACTCGTTCACACACGAAGAGCGGGCACTGTTTTTGCAGTTCGTCACTGGTACGTCGAAGGTGCCGCTGGAAGGGTTCAAGGCGCTTGAAGGCATGCGTGGCACGCAGAAGTTCAACATCCACAAGGCTTTCGGCAACAACAGTGCGCTGCCGTCCGCACATACATGGCAAGTCTTTTGATTGTTCAGATGTGTTTAATGAGGGCTAGACGACTAACATTGTGTGTTTGGTGCCGCAGTTTCAACCAACTGGACCTTCCTGAGTACGAGAGTGAGGAGAAGTTGAAGCAATGCCTGCTGCTCGCGATCCGTGAGGGCTCGGAGGGCTTCGGTTTCGGCTAAGCAAAATATGTCCACGCTAGTAGCATTGCTTCAAGCACCTCAATGAATGAATACATGGGTACGCTTTGCATCATTTCATTCGTTTGTATATCGATTTGCTCTTCATGTATCTGTGGCGCAGGTTCTACCTGTATATCTCATGCACTTCCTGAAATCACCATCGACCACTGGATCATAAATCATTCCGGTACGTCGCTGCAGCCCTAACTGTAGCCATGTACATAAGCAAGAGAATGTGTGCGTCTTGTCCCGTATGTCACTTTACCTCAACTCGTACAGTTTGTAGTTTGCTGCATTCCCCAACTGGCAGGCAGAACGGGATTCACCATGGAGCGCAAGGACCGTAAACGCAGAGCTGTGGAAGCCGCCCCGCCGCCTGAGCTGGTGTCGCCGACGATCACGAACCTCGTCTCGACGATTAGGGAGAGCAACGTGGGGCTGAAGGATACCATCACCTCTCTGCATGAGCAGATCAGCAACGCCAAGAAGCAACTGACGGACGTGACGGAGGAATGCGCGAAATACGAGGACGAGGTGAAGTACCTTCACCCCGATGCGGTTCTTGACCGGGTGCGCATGAAGCTGTGGCACCACGGCGACCTGGGGCTCTTCCGGGACGTAATCGACCCGAACTCTCGCGAGAGCGTTGTTGGGGGAGGACGGAGCCTCTACTTCTCCGAGTCCGCGCCGAAGAAGGGCGGTCTCAAGCCCCCGATGAGCAACTCGTGGGAAGACGAGCTCTCTCCGAAGCACGAAAATGAGGACGAGGAGGTGACGATTCCAGCCCTACCGCCAATGAAGACCACCGCTCCCGACACGGACGAAGTTGACGCACGTGCAGGGGAGAAGGACGACGGCTATGTTGAGGTCCAAGTGCCGCGTGATGAGGAAGACCAGGTCAAGACGACGCCGGAGGAAGAGGCCATGACTACGAATGGTCAGGAAATCACGGCCTCTGAGCCGTTGGAGAAGGAATTGGAGGATTTGGAGCAGGAGATCACCGAGACCGAGCTTATGAATGGAAGCCCTGAAGTGTGAAAGGCAGAGTTGGCCAGCAGCAGATAAGGAGCTTTAGCTCTCATTGGCTTCGGGCCTGCCATTTTATTCGCGCTTTGCATGTTTTCAACTTCCAAGTAGTACAACCCCATCGAGTACGCGTGAGTTCTTGAAAACCAGGGTTCGTTTGAGTAATGCATGCGAGTTTCATCTCAATCGTATCGACAACCCACCGATCCAGGGACGGCTTTCAAGGAGAATTTCAGGGATGGCACGGTCGGAACGGCAAACCGAGACACTGCGAGCGGCATAGTTGTGTCTATCGCCATTTGAGTACTTAAAAAATTGAATTGCAGCTTTACGGTTTAATTTCTTGTTACCAACTTATATGACATCCTGACCGTCAGTTCGTTTATTGCCGACGGCAATTTGCCGTTCCACGAACTTCAAGAAAGAGGACAAAGGTTTCAACAATACTCACTCTTGATACAGCGAATCGTCACCCATTTCGCGCACAGCTTGGTCCCTCAATCTTCCCTCGACTGCTAGAAAAGTTGTACAAGCCGACCCCCCCCCCTCACCACCACCACAAAAAAATCACACACAAAAACGAAATTTTGAAGATGCAACTCGGCTTTTTGCTTAGGTGTTGCGGTAGACTTGCACCCACCACTCAAAAGGACGATAGATAGACCTCAGTCTTGACAAAACTTAGGCCTCAGTGTTGCGCAGAACTTCCGCCCGCAACACCGTTGTAGCGCTCGTTCAAGTGCACCAGCTCCTCTCTGCACTGATCCAGCCTCTTCGGGACCCCGTCGAACCACCCATGCGTCTTGGTAATCGTCAAAAACAGTTTTCCTTTCTCTTCACTGATTGCCACGTTGAACGGTGCCTCGTCCTGGTGGTGGCTGTAACCCGAGCAGTTTCCTTTGCGTGGCGAATATCTCTGAACTTCATCCTCCTCTTCGTGGTGATCTCTTTCTTCGGTCCACGTAGGAAATCCTCAATAAAATTGCGTTCCCAATGCTTCGCGTACGGCATTTTCCACGTAAAGATCTTGCCGACTCGGTCGAGTTTTCCTATTGCACGTTTCAGCCACCCCACTCGCTTGGCAGCGATCGCATCCAGCACAGCAAACTTGCCCTCGGTATCGTCCTAGCCGACGTGCTCCGAGAACACCTCGACGAATGGACCCAGTTCACTCGCATCTTTTTCCAAGATTCTTTTGGTCATCAACTTGAACGCTTCGTCATCCGCAGGAAGGAGAACATTCTTCCAGAAAAGCTCAACCAGTCCACGAGTATGCAACTTCATCTCGAATTTCGTGGCCAGTTTGAAGAGATCTCACCTTATCAACCGCATCTGCCACTTGCAGCAGCAGATCCAGTCGTGGCGACAGGAAGTACTTGTCATTGTTGAACACCTTCTGCCTGCAGCACTGAGGTCACTCCAGGCGAATGCATTGAGAACTTGGGCGATCGACGTAACTATAGACTCATCGTCGCGTAAATTTCCCAAAGAAGGACAACAGTCGGTAAAGAACTCCTTGGCCAGTTCCACGTCGTTAGCATCGGCCAGTAGCTCGCAGAAAGACCGAGTAAACCTCACTGAAGCGCCGGAGCTTCTATAAAGCCTCGGACCCCGACCATATCTACCACTTGCCGCATTCAGAAAACTCCGTAGAGTTCTAGCATCTACCGGTCGACGGGCAATCAATTCCTATCTGCAGAGATACATTCGAGAACGTTCTTAACGTGGTGGCTGGCTGGCCATGCAACGACTGCGAATCGCGAATACTAGGTGCGTTTGAGCTGCCCCTCGTTGCCAGTGTACACGTCCTCAGGACTTCCGTAGGCTTCCCGCAATTGCATCAGCGTTTCTTGTCCAGGGTTCAAAAAGTTTTGCTGTTCACTCAGAGACTTATCTTTCCAGTGACCGAGGTCCTCCCCGCTCGTAGTGTACTAGTGCGGGGCTTGCTCGTGACCCCATCCTCCTTTGCTCCAGCCATCTTCATCCAGGCGGTTGTCGACCTTAAACGAAAGCTTTGCAATAAAGAAGCGAAGTTTCATGTCGTTACCATCCACAGCGGAATTCGCGGCTTCAAGCGCCCGAAACCTCGCACTATCGACTCCTTTCAGAGCTCCAGTACCCAGATCCGATATGCTCTTCTTCGTGTACTCGTGGGACAACAGCAGAGCAAATGAGTCGTGTTTTGCTCTCATGGCACCAATCGCTTCAGCTAGATCGTCGCCAAGCGTCCGCTCTGAATCTCGTCGGAGATGGCGCATTGACTTCGGGAGACAAATGGAGTAGAGTAAGCGAGGCGAAACCCCTTCGTCACTTCCTCCAGTGCATGCTCCGCGTCTGCATAGTGCAGCAGAGGAACGGAGCGGTGCCGTCGCTCTTGCCGAAATCGTGGCGATGTTCCACCTCTCCATGTCGAAAGACAATAAAGTCGCCCCCTTCGTGCGTGCTGGGCGGTTGAATCACCAGAGTCGCGATCATTCCGTCCTCCTTCTCCGAGTCTTGGTGCTTGAGGAAGTGTCCACCTTCTCCATACACGAGCAGCTTGTACAACACACACTGAGTGGAACGCCCTTGTACCCCAGTCGAGTGGCAATCATCTCGCTTAGCTCCTCCAGCCCTGGCTGCCACTGCGGGTTCGTGATCTCCACTTGATCGGGTGCCAGTTGCCAGCTCTTCCGAACGCTCTCGTCCAGCTTCGTGTCCATGTTGTGGCCGAAGGGGGACTTCTCACATATTGAGATGAGCTTCTGGGCTTGCGCTTCGACCAGCGGGAGGGAGATCGCTCCAACCCCCTCAACCAGAAGACCAGGGGCAGCTGGCAGAGCATCAGCTCGACCTCCGAACGAGTACTCTCCTGCGTACTCGTCCGCCGATGCCAGAATCTCACTGATCTTGACGCAGGCAGCCCCCCTTCCTTTCCAACCGAATGGTCACTTTGAAGTCCTCCTTGAAAGCCATCTCGGGATCGGTGGATTGTTGGTACGGTTGAAATGAAATTTCCAGACTGAGTCGAGGTAAATCTGGGAAAGTAACTTTCTTTCGTACAGTGGAGCACGTTGCTAAAGATATTTTTCAAGAATTCAAAAGCGTAGTTGAAAGCTCTTGAAAATTTTCCGACACGTGGTCTCGGTTCCTTGCTCGATTGGGTTGTAGTCGATTTAGAAGCGTTCACTTATTACTGAAACATGTTGGAATCTTGCTCACAAACTACGATGTAATATTTTACCAAGCCTGCAGACATTTGCAAGGCCGTTTTGGTGGCCTCGGTGCGTCCAAATACGCCCCCTGTATACCAACATCTAATCCTAACGTTAGTGCTATTTCTTCTGAAAGGAACATTTTGATAGTTTTCGTACCGCACGCTTGCGATTTTCGCGAGTTTGATCCCCGTCTTCATACCCATCGCATCGTCAACAGCCTCCACCCTTGAGACCGTGTTTGGGGTGAAAATAGTCGTGCCTTCCTTGCCATTTTCCTTTGCGCCGTTCATCAAGAGTCCAATATCAGTGGTAGCTCCGATACCATCCTTCTCCTCGTCCTCTAGAACTGCCTTCGCCTCGAGGGCAGGCATCCTGTTGTTTGGCTCTTTCTCAAGCGCCTCAAAAGTATCCTCGACCCCACCGAAAGTCCTAGCAACAGTTCGGATCCAGGAGACGATGCCCAACGAAGTCTCATGCGAACGTAGATCGGTCACTATCAAGATGGAGCACAACCTCGCCGATCAACTGAACTGTATGGAGGCAACCCACAAACTTGAGCTGCAGTGCATGGTTCAGAGGCACGAGGAGTCCAGTCGAGCGCTCGAGTTGGCTCGGGCAGACACGTGTAAGCTGAGAAAAGAACTTGCAGGGATCAGGGAGCAGGTCTCCCGAGTTCGCCGCCTCTTTGAGCAAGAGGGAGCAGCGCAGAATGTGGCCCTGCAGCAGATTAAGGCCTCACGGAGGAGAACTACCGGGCTGCTTGCCGTGCTCAATGGTGCGTTGGGTGGGAGGGCGGCTGTTCCTGTGAAGAAGGAAGTCCCAGAACAAACGGGAACACGATTTCAACTTGTGACGGACGCTGAGGAGGAAAAGACCGCGGATATCAACCAAACATTGAGTCAAAAACGCATGACACAAGGTAAATCGATCAAGAATCCGCATCCTAAACGCGCGGTACGGATTAGTCTACGATTGTACATACACAACAATGTGACATCGATATTTCCTTGGACGCTGATACTTTTTGAATGCAAGGTCCGCTGTTGGACCCAGAGAGGCCACTGAAACGTGTTTGTACGAGGACAAATGGCTCGACGACGAAGACAAAGGAGACGGAGACGCATATCCAGCAGTTCCTGTTTCACTCCCATGGCGCAGCATCCGTCAATAAACGAACTGTACTGACTTTGAAAAACTTCATCAAATGAATGAATACATGAGAGTATATTTTCTGCTGAGAACAGAAGCGAGCTGGCGCTTCTACATCTATTTGCGCCGCTTGTACTTGGCCTTCGACTTGAAGGAGCCCGAGCCCTTCTTGGCGTGCTTCTTGTAGTCGGTGATCTTCTCCTTGAACTCGAACGGGTTGCTGCCAGCGTTTGCGTCGCGCTCCTTCCTGGGCTTCGGGGCGGGGGCGCCGTCGCGGGTCATGTCCACATCGAAGGCGCCCGATCCGTGGCTGCTACGCGCAGCTCGGGCCTTTTCACGCTTGAGCCGCTTGCGCTCGTGCATCTCTGCGATCGACTCCTCCTCGCGCGAGCGGGACTTCTCCTGCTGAGCCTTCTTCGCGCGCTTGGCGGCGCCAGCCACGTGCATCGACGTGAACACCGCCTTCTTGCCCTTCTTCCCTTCCTCTTCTTCGCGCGCAGAGTCCGCCAGCATGCGCTCCTCACGCTCGCGGATCTCGAACAGCCGCCGCTTCTTGTGGCTCATGAGCTTGAGCTTCTTGGCGCGCGACATCGTGTCCGCCGCCTCAGCCTCTTCCTTGGCAGCTTCCAACTTGGCCTGGCGTTCCTCCTCGGCGCGCTCATTCACGTTCTTCTTCTCCTTCTCGGACATGAACCACGTACGGGCCGGGCGCGAGTTGATCTCGTCACGGTGCTTGAGCAGATTCGTAGCGCGAGTCGCTTCCTTCTCGGCTTCACGCATGCGCTTCTCGAGGGTCTCCTCGTGCATCACCAGCTTCACGTCTCCCTGCATACTCTCGATACGGGCCTTCCACTGCGCAATAACGGGGTCAGGCACAGCGCGGGACTTGACGAATCCCTTGCAGTGGCGCGACACCTGCTTCATAACAAGACGGCGAGACTCGCTCGTAAGCGTGACAGCGCGACCGTTGCGGCCAGCACGAGCCGTACGACCGACACGGTGAACGTAAGTCGTGATGTCCTTGGGCATCTCGTAGTTGATGACGGCATGCACTCCACGAACATCGATACCACGAGCAGCGATATCCGTACACAGCAGAATGTCCACCGTGCCGTCGCGGAACTTCTGAAGCGCCTCCAGACGCTCCCTCTGCATCAGGTTACCGTGAAGCTCGGCAGCCTTGATGCCTGCGAGACCGAAAATGATCATCATACGGTGCGCGTGCGACTTGGTCTCCATGAACACGATAGTGTTCGTGCGGAACGTACGCGTACACAGCGCTAGCAGAATAGCTTCACGGTCGTCCTCACGGTTCGGACGAATACGCACGAACTCCTGCACCAGGTGCTTGGCCATGTCGAACAACGGGTCCGTGCTGATACGAACGGGGCGCTTCATCGACAGGTCAATCAGCTGGTCCACCTTCGACGTCATCGTAGCCGAGAAAAGCATCGTTTGGCGCTGGACAGGACACATGCGCACCAGCTCGAGCACTTCTTCCGTGAAACCAAGCTCCAGCAGACGATCGGCCTCATCCAGCACGAGAATCTCCAGGTCATCCATGTGCACACTCTTGGAGTTACGCAGGTGGTCAATCATACGACCAGGGGTACACACCACGACGTCCGGGCGGTTGCGCAGCTCCGCTTCCTGCGCCTTCAGAGGCAAACCACCGACAGCCAGCGAGCACGTAATGTCCGTGAAGCGCGCCAGCTGCTCGAACATCGACTGACACTGCGTCGCCAGCTCACGCACGGGACAGATAATCATCGTGCGCGTGGACTGCACACGACGCGAACGGAACTGCAGACGCTCCAGAATGGGCAGCAAGAAGGCGGCGGTCTTACCACTACCCGTCTGGGCACTGGCACAGATATCCTTGCCCGTGAGCGCGATGGGGATGGCACGCTGCTGAATCGGCGTCGGCTTCTCGAAGCCAATGTGCGAGATGGCGCGCATGATCGGGCGCGACAGCTTCAAGTCGGCGAACGTCTCAAACCTGGTCTTGGCGAACTCCTCGGCGGCGAAAGGGTCCGACTCGAAAAACTCGGCAGCCTTCTTCTTCTCCAGCGCGTCCACCAGCTCCTCGCGCGATTGCTGGTCCTTCTTGCTGTCATTGAGCGCCGACTGGAGACGCTCCTCCTCCACGACAACGTCGTCCTCCTCCACGTCCTGCTCCTCCTTCTCGTCGTCAGAAGACTCCGATTCCTCTTCCTCCTCCTTCTCTTCTTCAGAGTCACTGTTCTCATCGTCTCCATCCTCCTCCTCCTCCTCTTCACTGCCACTGTTCTCCTCCTTCTCCTGCTCCTTCTCCTCCTTCTTGGCCTTCTTGGCCTTCTTGGCCGCCTTCTTCTCCTTCTTGGCCTGCTTCTCGGCCTCCTTCTCCTTGCGGCGCTTCTCGATCTTGGCCTGGATGGACGTGCGCTTGGTGGCCGTGGGGATGCCGCTCTCCATCTTGTCAATGCGCGAGATGGCGGCCGTGAAGTCCCACGAGCTGCCGCCCGACGTGTGGAAGGCGCCGCCGTCGTCGAACTCAAAGTCCTCGGCGATCTCGCTCTCCTTCTGCTGCTGCTGCGCCTCCTTGCGCTGCTGCTGGCGGCTCAGCACGGCGCTCTTGAGCTCCGCCGCCTCCTGCTCGTCCTCCGAGTCCGAGCTGTCCTCGACGTTGGACAGCTCGTCGTCCGACGCGATGGTCATCACCAGGTCGTCGTCCTCCTGCTGCACCTGCTGGCGCGCCTTCTTGCCCATGGTCGCTACGCTCGAATGGGTACGTTGATACGTTGATACGTTGGCAGCCAGCAATACGATTCCGCACTGAAAGGCGGAAGGCAACATTTGACTGGAAGGCGGTAGGCGACGCAGTTTGCGCCAATCAGGTGGAAAATGGAGACATTATTGAGTTTTCATTGGGTGCAAATGGAATTAGACATAATCATTTCAAAGCATCATCTGGGGACATTCGAGGACACTATGATGGACGCTTCGGCATTTGTTACTTCGTGCCACATCGTGTACGAGGATTTCCCGTACAAACACGCTTCAGTGGTCTCTCTGAGTGCAATCCTGCGCCCTGCATCCCACAAAGTACCAACTTATCAGTGCCACAATTTCGCGTCTGCCTCAATCGCAAAAACGGCAAGGAACTCGTACAGTACTCGTACCGCGCGTTTGGGATGCCCAGCCCTGATGAATGTTTCGCGTTTCGAACGCGAGGTTTGATCTAACAAATCCTTGGTATCCACGGTCTTTTCCTCCTCAGCGTCTGTCACAAGTTGAAATCGTGTTCCCGTTTGTTCTGGGACTTCCTTCTTCACAGGAACAGCCGCCCTCCCACCCAACGCACCATTGAGCACGGCAAGCAGCCCGGTAGTTCTCCTCCGTGAGGCCTTAATCTGCTGCAGGGCCACATTCTGCGCTGCTCCCTCTTGCTCAAAGAGGCGGCGAACTCGGGAGACCTGCTCCCTGATCCCTGCAAGTTCTTTTCTCAGCTTACACGTGTCTGCCCGAGCCAACTCGAGCGCTCGTCTGGACTCCTCGTGCCTCTGAACCATGCACTGCAGCTCAAGTTTGTGGGTTGCCTCCATGCAGTTCAGTTGATCGGCGAGGTTGTGCTCCATCTTGATAGTGACCGATCTACGTTCGCATGAGACTTCGTTGGGCATCGTCTCCTGGATCCGAACTGTTGCTAGGACTTTCGGTGGGGTCGAGGATGCTTTTGAGGCGCTTGAGAAAGAACCCAGCAACAGGATGCCTGCCCTCGAGGCGAAGGCAGTTCTAGAGGACGAGGAGAAGGATGGTATCGGAGCTACCACTGATATTGGACTCTTGATGAACGGCGCAAAGGAAAATGGCAAGGAAGGCACGACTATTTTCACCCCAAACACGGTCTCAAGGGTGGAGGCTGTTGACGATGCGATGGGTATGAAGACGGGGGATCAAACTCGCGAAAATCGCAAGCGTGCGGTACGAAAACTATCAAAATGTTCCTTTCAGAAGAAATAGCACTAACGTTAGGATTAGATGTTGGTATACAGGGGGCGTATTTGGACGCACCGAGGCCACCAAAACGGCCTTGCATAGGTCTGTAGGCCTGGTAAACGTTGATGAGTTTGTGAGCAAGGTTCAAAATATTCAACTTCCCAAGTTAGGTCGAAGACCTGTGCTTGGCCCCGGCAAAAAACTTGTAACTTTCCAAAACCGGGTACATAACCTGGTCTCTCTTTCTTAATTGTAATGTTTAAGCTTAATATCTGACGGAATCGGGTACCCGTCGATAAATGCTAAGATTTATGCACATTATTTACCAAAGATTGATACTAATCGTTCATTCTTTACCAAAACCTGCGTTCAAACACTTACGGACGCTCCAGTACACTATGAGAGCGTCATGGCCTCGCTGAAGGCGTATCAACTTGCGCCATAATCGACCAAGCTTAGCTGAAGATGACCAATATGACTTGTCTAGCTGCTGGCTGCATTTTTTACATGTCAATTTGCTCAGTACTCACTCAATCACTTAGCCGAAGATGCCCAACCTCGTGTTTCTCGCCAAACCAACCAGCTCAACTCGACAGTGACACGAGCATCGTTCGTTTGAATTAGGTTTTCTTTACCTGCGTTGAAGCGCCCACTTCCAAGGACTTGGCACATTAACGTACTTCTCATTCCGCAATTTACCCTCAAGTTAAAAGGTCAAGATCAGCGCACCATACATATCTCCTTCGTTCCGCTAGCTCTCTCGTCTGATCGTTAGCACACAACATAGTACTAAATGAGCACAGTATACATTATTATTACCTGCAAACTGAATGAAATAGCGCTCTCGTTGCTGGCGTCAACGCAGCCATTGGACGCTGACCAGGGTGTTATTCCCGGGCAGATGCTGCGGCTGCGAAGCAGGCGCAGTAGATGCCCACGTTAGAATCAACTAGAGAGTTCGGCTGGTAGTGCTCTTTTAAAATCCTTAAAAGGATTAAAAACAACACAACTTTGGGATTTACTCTACTGTTATCCGTTATCATCGTCCATGAAACTATTTGCCGACCTGTGTACCCTCCCGGAGCAACGCTCCGGGTTGCCTATCGTCTAAGTAATTGAGTTAGCTCTTGTAAGCCTACAAAGCAATCGAGTAAGGAGCCGAGACCAAGTGACGACACGTGCTAATGCATCGACGCTCCAGCCGTTAGCTGCCAAGAACTCCGCACAGCGACGAAGTTGAAGTCGTTGGAATCGTGGGGGCCAGTTTTCGCAGGACAGAGCGGCTCTGCGACAGGGTTTCAGCCAATCCAAGTGCGGTTCTTACGCGCTGGTGTAAGAAACGCACTTCAACTCGCGATCCTGAGCTTCTCCGAGCCAGTCGAGAACCGCCGCCAGATCCGCACGAGCTTTATGGCGCGCAAGTCCAAGCGCCAGCAGCAGCAGCCACCACCGCAGCAGCAAGAGCAGCAGCAGGAGCAAGAGCAAGAGGACCCGACGCCCCCTGCAGCCCCCGCCCGCGCCCTTTCCTCCTCCTCCTCCTCCAGCAGCTCCAGCTCGTCGTCCGACTCGGCCCCCGAAGTCGCCGCGCCGCCAGCCGCCGACCTGCCCGCGCCCGTCGCGCCCAAGCCCGCGTCGCCCTCCAAGCCGACGCCCAAGCCGCCGAGCCCCAAGAAGGAGCCGGCGCCTCTCCCCGTGAGCCCCAAGAAGCTGCCGCCCAGCCCCAAAGCCACGCGCGACGACATCCTCGAAGCCATGAACGGAACCATCCACGTCAAGGTGCTGAGCGCCCGCAACCTGCCCACGATGGACTTTGGCAAGCGCCAGGACCCCTTCGGTAAGTCGGCAGTGGCCGGTATGGAATATGGGTACACACTTATACTAATTACCTTTGCTTGTGCAGTGCTGGTGCAGCTGGACGACTCGAGTCCCAAGGTCTGGGCGACCACGGACCCGGCCTTCCAGGGCGGCACCAGTCCCGAGTGGACGGAGCGCTCGAACAACGAGCTGGAGCTCTTCTACGACGCCAGCCAGCACGAGAAGGGCGCCTCGCTCACCTTCGAGGTGTACTCGGACGAGTCCGGGGACGAGCTCATCGGTACCGGCTCGCTCGACGTCCGCAAGATCGTGCAGGAGCAGACCACGTACGAGACGGAGTACCCCGTGCGTCTCAAAGCCAACCGCGGCGAGGTGCTGGTGCAGGTGTGGTTCGGCCCGCCTGTGCGCAAGGCCTTCCGCGCAGCTGGCCGCGCCTCCAAGCTGCTGGACGCGCGCGACGCCTTCGTGGGGATGCTGTGCTCGCTGGCGTCGGGTGCCTGTGGCGCCGTGTCGGGCTACTTCCAGCTGCCCACGGACTTCGCCAAGAAGCACCGCAAGCTGAGCGTGGCTCTGGCTGCGGTCCTGGGCATCATGTCCGCTGGGGCGCTCACCATGTTCCTGGCCATCGCCGTGCCCACGATGCTGGTGGCTTTGTTCACGTTCCCGTTCTGGATCATGCCGTTCCTGGCCACGTCGTTCTTCACGGCGCCGCTGTGGATCCCCGTCCTGCTGCTGGTGGGGCTCTTCCTGCTCTTCATCGCCACGTTCGTGTTCGGATTGGGGGTCACCTCCCGCCCCGTGCGTCGCAAAGGCGCCTTCATCTCCAGCAAGATCAAGCACTCGGACGTCGGCAAGCGGGTGGTCTACGAGAAGTCGCAGTAAGTGCCAACCCCAAGTATCCACGCCATGCATCACGAAGACTTTCGCCTTTTTTTCAGTGTCGTGTAGCGTGAGGCTATTCATCTTATGAGGCGCGCGAGTGTCAGCATGCCAAGTCTTCTTTCCACAGTAAAACAAACACAAAACACACTTTTCCAATCAATGGAGTTGTTGGATTGATTGCGTTTGGAACGTCACGCTAACATGCAGGCTTGGCTGGCTCTCTATAGACAAGCGAACGCTCATAGCACTGTGCGCTCTTTCTTGCAGGCAGGCTCAAGCCGTTCGCTGCTCTCCCTATCGTATAACTTATCAATAATAGTGTAGAAAAAAATGGTCGATGTCGAATCGGTCGGCGTCGGGGTCTTGTCTGTCATGAATCTTGATCGTTGGCAATGTTTCTGATGATGCTGTCTCTTGCTTGGGTCGATGTATGGTGGCGATGGCGATTGCATGTTTGTCTTGAATGGGTGGGAGGAGCACCTCGTCTTCTGGCATTTTTCTTGGGGCGTCATTGGGTAGGGAGAAGCAGCGGGGCAGGAGCGAGCTAAGCGAAAGGTGATAGAGCCCTTGGGCTTGTCCATGTGATCAGCCGGCCAGCTTACTGCGCATGCACAACTGTCTTGCGGTGAGCTGGCCCACGGCTGCTCGTACTCTTCTTGCTGCTCTGCTGGCGCTGCATCTGCTCGAACTCCGTCATGACGTGTTCAAGCTGGGTCTGGCGCAGGTTCACCTGCTCCTCCAAGTGCATGACCTGCTTCTCCTTGTTCTCCAAGAACTCGATGAGGTCGCGCATCTTGCCCTGCTTCTCCTTCAACGACGCCACGAGGTGGTCGTTCTCGCTTTGAAGGCGCGACATATTCACGTTGGCCTCAGTCAGGCGCGAAGACATGGACTTGAACTTGGTCTTGAGCAGCAGCGTCTCGCGCGCCTTCTTGGCCACCCGGGCCTCCAGACCGCCTACTTCGCGCTCCATGGACATAAGAGCTGCCTTGAGTTCATCAATCGTCTCCTGCTTCTCCGCCACGCTCTTGAACAGGAACATGTCCATGTCGAGGTGGAGGTCATTGACGAGCGAAGCCACGGTTGCACCCGAAGACGTCGAGGTCTCCAGCTGCTGCACGACCTTCTTGGCGATCTCATCGACGAGCTTCTGCTTCGTCGACAGCTGGAAGTTGAGACGGCAGATCTCGCGGTCCTTCGCCGTGACTGTGTTCCTGAGTCTCGCCACCTCCGAATCAGGGGTGGCGTCGCTGCTTGTGGGCAACTCGGCGCCGTTCTCCAGAAGCTTGGCGATCTGCAGGTCCTTCTCTTGAAGGTCGTGCTGCAGGCTTGACACCAGCTTGGACTTGCTCTCTAGCTCGCTCTGGAAGGCCGCCTCGGCTTCGCGACGGTACCCTTCCTGCATACTAGCAGCCTCCTCGCTTAAGGCAAGGCGCTTCTTCAGCTCCTCTACGGTCTTGTCCACAGCTGCGGACTGAGAACCCATGAGTCGGACATTCTCCGTCTTGATCTTCAGGTTCTCATGGATCAACTCGTCCACTTGAGCGCGGAGCTCGTTGATGAACTGCTCGTCTTCACAGCACTGCACGGCTCCGTTCTGCTGTTCCTTCAAGTGATACTCGACCAGCTTGGCCACGCGAGCCTGGTTCACCGGGTCTATCAGCCACTTAAAGTTCTCGTTGTGCTCCATGATGCCGTACAGCACCTCCATGACCACTTCCGTCGAGCTGGCCGCAAGGGGCATGGCTGCCACGCGCGAGGACGACTCGGCGGTGGGCTCTCCCTCCTCTGCTGAATAGTACTCTTCATTGCCACTCTCCGAGTGCAGCTCCTCGACGTTCAGACGAGAGTCGGGGGCGTGGTGGGTCACCAGTCTCGACACAGGGGACCTCTGCTCCACTTCATCTGCAATACTACGGAACTGCATGGCTTCGTCGCCACTCTCGTCATCTGACGGAGTCCAGTCCATCGACTCGAAGGATGGCGTGCGGTCCGAGGCTGAGCGCGTGTAGCGCCGCATCCTCTCGGGAGAGAGGGCATACTCGTCGTACATGTCGTCGTAGTACGACGCCATAGTGGACGTCGACGAGGCCGAGAGATCCACCGTGCTCGGGGAGACTGCGCGATCCATCTGCTTGTAGGGCGAGGCGGCGCGCACAGCACGCGGGGTCTTGAGCTGCGGGGACACGGAGCGCCGCGCGTGGCTGTACTGGTACGTCTTGAGAGGGTTCACCATGACCGCCTCCTCGGTCACCTCGACGGCCACGGCCACAGTCGTGGGGGTCGTGGGTCGGTAGTAGGCGACGTCCGCCTTCTTGTTGGGGCTCTGCAGGGACGAGATCCACTCGCCCATGGACTCCCGCTTGGGCTTGTGCTGGCGCTCGATGGACGGGAAGAGGCACGAGACGCTCAGGTCGTGGCTGTAGTCGAGCGGGTCCATCTTGCTGCATTTGGTCTCGGCATCGAGCGAGAGCTTGCGGCGCTTGGGGACGCCCTCCGCGGCCTTGCACTCGCCAGCGCGCAGCTGCTCCTTGAGCTTCTTGGCCGTCTTGTCGCCTCCGTGGGGCGCAGGCTTCTGCTGGGCCTTCTTGAGCTTCTTCTGCTGCTTGCGCAGCCGCGCGATCTGGCGGCCGTACGTCTCGAGCGCGTCCACGAGCTCGCCGTCCTTCAGCACGTTCTTGTCCTGCTTGCAGGCGCCGCTAAGCGCGGCCACCAGGCGCAGCAGCTCGTCGCGCTTGGCGTCCATGGCGTGTCGGGAAGTGTGACCGTCCTCCCTTGCGACGTGCACGTAGGCGCCCCCTCCGAGAGCGTCGGGGCAGGAAGGCAGGCCGCGGATCAGTCCACCCACCCAAGCAGACTCCAGCCAAGCAGTGTACTGTAGCAGTAGTCAGCAAGCGGCTGCCCCTCCTCCTTCTCGACGTTTCGAGAGTGAGGCTGCAGGGCAGAGAGGCCGGCTCCACGACGGGCGGATCCGCCGAGAAGCGCACCCAAGTGTCGGCGACTGCACTGAAGGCCAGACGCGGGTGGCACCGGAAGACACCGCGAGCCTTGGGCCAAGCAGCACTTCTCCCCCTCTCCTAGCGGACCGCGTCTGCTCGGGAGGAAGAAAGGGATACTGAACGTCCTGCCATCAATCAATTCAGCGCCGAGCTTCCAAGGATTTAGAATTAGATTTGTAGCTTTGAGGTCGGTACAGCTGAAGAGTGTCGTTTCGACAAGGAATTAGGTGCTGGGAGTATTTTATACTTGAAATTGATTTAGTATCCAAACCAGTAGCAAAGGATATCGATCTATAGATGCGACTGGGTTTTATTTGGCCCAAGTGCAACTTTTGTAAAGACGCGCGTGACACAACGCGACGGTTTGGCAGCGAGGAGATAACGTGATCAGTACTTTAAGGCAGCATGCGAACTTAGCTTTTGCGAGTGACGGTGAGGTGGTTGCAGGAGATCAATACAAAGGTTGGACTGCTGTACCCTGCAGCGACGCCAGTTTTGGCACAATTGAAATGAAGCCTCCGACCGTCCCGAAATTCGTTTGCGCGAGACACGAATGCTAAAGTCGCATGAAGCGTGAAGCATTGCCTCCAAGTTTCACTTAGTAGCCGCAGCATTATTGAGTTATCTATTCAATATTGCGGTTACCAACTGTGCAGCTGTCCATACAAGTACGCCGCAGCGGATAGTTTTCTGCCAGGAGTCTCCTGCTGCATCGACACCCGCCGCAGTTGGTGCAGCCAACGCTTTCTTCGCGCAACTCCAGTTAGGCACGCCGCTACTATAAAATTTGAGCTGCTGTAACTTGGGGTCGCACTTGGACCGCCACACCCAACGGTATTTAGCAAATGCATGGAGTCTGCAGAATAGGTTGGTGCTACCATGTTCCTGGAGAATGTTTCTTTTGAAGCCTTAAATACGGCTTCGAACTTAAGCAGCATATTAAAGTACTGTATTATGATATTTCTTGCAGCCGTTCCCGCCAAATTCCTGCATTGCAGTGCATGGCGCGCCGCTGGCAGCAAGTCCACCAAGTCCACCAGAGCTAATAGCCACGAAATGCCAATATCAACTTTGGACTGCATTGCATGGCATGGATCCACACCCGCAACAGCATCCCGGGATGTGACTGCCACCCACCGCGCTGCCCACTGCAACCGGATAGGTCCTTCCAGGTAGAATGACCACTTCGGTGCTCAGGTCAACAACCAAATCAGACCTTTAGCCTAAAGGTTAGGTGGGGGTGACCGCAGCCCCCGAGATCCTGTCGCGAGCTCATTTATTCGACCTGGAAGCAGCAAGAAGCTTTCCATCAACGAAAGGCTAAAGGCAACTGCAGTACATTTAGTGAGTTGTGCATACTGTGCATTGGTTGATCTGTACACGCACGACATCTAAATAATAATCCTTGGCGCGCGTCGACGCCTCCGTTCCGACCCTGAGCGCCCTCCGGCGCGTTTCGACGGCGGTTTTTGCGTTTGTTCTTCGTACCAGTGGCGTGGTTCATGTCTTGCCTACCAACGGCCTCAGCCGCCGCTACTGGTGGGCGACGGCGACGTACTGCTCGAAGGTGCGCACGAGCTCCGAGAAGGACGGGCGCAGGCTGGGCTCGCGCATCCAGCAGGACCGGATGAGCCGCGCGAAGAAGCGCGGGCACGAGCGCGGAATCGGCGGGCGCAGGTCGTGGTTGAGCACGCCCAGCGCCACCTGGATCTGCGTCATGCCGTCGTACGGGCACTGGCCCGTGAAGATCTCCCACACTACGATGCCGAACGAGAAGACGTCCGCCTTCTCCGTGTACTTGCGGTTGCCCAGCACCTCGGGACTGCAGCACGAGCACAAAGCAAACAAAACAGGTCAGCGCCCCTTCAAGATCCAAGGAAATGCTCGAGTCGCTAGTCACGTACGCCATCCACTGCACAGTGCCGCAGTTGCCGGTCATGGTCTGGATCTGCGCCTTGACGCGCGAGAGACCAAAGTCCGAGATCTTGATGGAGAAGTCGCGCTCCACGAGCAGGTTGGGGCTCTTCATGTCGCGATGCAGGATCGGAAGCTCGAAGTGATGCAGGTAGCTCATGCCACGCGCCGTATCGAGCACGAAGCGAGCGCGCATCTCGTCCGTGAGCTGCCGCCGTCTTGTCCGCAACACCGCCCAGAGAGAGCCTTGCTCCACGAGCTCGATCACGAGAGCTCGGTTCTCTGGGGCCAGACATGCCCCAAGCAGCATGCAGATGTTGGGGTGGTGCAGGAAGCTCATGATCTTGACCTCCGTCTCGAACTCCCGCACGACGTCGGCGCTCAGGTTCTGGCGGATGAGCACCTTGACGGCCACGTCTCGACCCTTCCACGAGGCCTTGAACACCTTGCCGAACGCGCCTTCGCCGATCACGCGGCCGATGACCACGTCGGCCATGTCGACGTTTTGGTGGGGCTTGAGGAACTGACTGTTGTCCTTGGCGTCGGAGCAGTTGCTGAGCGCCGATGACTCGGACTCGGGCTCCTCTCTCGTCATGACGACGTTCGTCTGGCGGCGACGCTGGGTCGAGGCCTTGTTGGGGTCGAACCAGTCCGACAGGTACAGCGGGATGCCCGCCTGCCGCGCGCCCTCCAGCCTCATGGAGTTGTTGCTGCCCTCGTCGGCCATGCAGGACATGGGCGCGTCGCTGTCGACGCCCACGGGGCTCCTGCCCAGGCCGTACAGACCGGCGCGCGGGCTGTCGTAGTATCCGCCGCCCTCCTGGCCGAGCTGGCGGGCCAGCGCCGCCATGGCGGCGTCCGCCTCGGCGTGGCGCTGCTTCTGCTTGAGGACCTTCTTGCCGGGGCGGCGCTGCATGAGCGGCGTGTCGACGTCGGCCGGCTCGGCGGGCCGGAGCTGCGTGGGCGAGTGCGCCTTGCCGTGGACGTAGTCGAGCTCCATCTTGTGTGTGCGGATGGGCGAGCCGCACAGGCGGAAGAAGCCGCGGCGGTCGCCGAGACTGCCGCGCCGTCTTGACGCCGACGCCATCGAGAGCTGCTTCGGAGCGGGGATTTTCGCGTGCGGCTGGCGGCGCAGGAAGCGAAGTGAGCCGCTCGGTGGCCCCTGCATTTTTTCAAGCGTGATCTCCTGAACCGAAACGGCGCAAGGTTCCACGCCGCGCTTAAGTTGCCGTCCGTTACCGATTTTGGATCAAATGACTGCGGCGAGTATGGCCGTGTCTCAGTTCTCGACTAAGTAGCTCCACTCGCGTAGGTTGCGCTCAGATCAACTTCAACATCGGCTTCCAGCCTGAGCATATGGATCGCGCCCCCAGCTGCGCTGGAACAATTGGAGCAAAAGACGCTGCGGTCATCGTCACGCTGTTGCTGGCTGCGAGGCGCTCAAAGCATTCGTCACTCGATTCGCAGACCCGCCGTCGCCCCCGCCGCTGGGTGCTGCGCGTGTGGCGGTGACCGCGCTGGGCTTCGCGCCGGCGCTGCGAGTCAGCGTTTGCATCCAAAGCGCGGCACCATAACGAGCCGAAAATTGCGAATCTCACATGCAGCTAGCGCCGCGTAGCCAGCGAAGGCTCCATTCGCCTGCCCATCAGGCTAAGGTAGTCATTCTACGTTCGATTTCGATGTGGGTGAAGGTGCAGAAGCCCTCGGCAGAGCGCTTCCTGAACCACTGCATGGAGCTGCAGCGGCATAAGTCCATCCTGGCGACGAGGGTGTCTTCAACTCGGAGATATATAAGCAAGCAGAAGGTCCGCGTGAAGAGCTCGTTTGTCGCTTCTCGGCGGCGGTTCGCTTGGTTCGGCCGCCTTCGGGCCACTGCGGCTGCAACTTCCCGCCGTCTGCCAGCTCTGCTGAGCACAAGCAGCCAAGGCTTGAACCAAGCACCAGGTTTTTGTCAGTTTCTGACTATTAGAGAGCTTGGATGTGTCGAGTTCCTTTCAGTGCTGGAGCTGGAGCACCGACGCGAGCGAGAAGCAGCTCACCATTTGTTTTTATTTTTTCTCACGTCCTGGCCTGGATAGCCGACGTTGCATGGTCAAGTTGAAACCGTTGAAGTTGCCGTGAGGCCATCTCAGATCTACGTCTACTTCGGCGGGCGTCGACACTTTGCTCAACGGATGCAATGCAAGCCACGACTAGCTACATGTACACGCTAGTAGCTTGATTTTCGTGCGCAGCAATGTCTGTGTCCAACCCCAGCATGTGCATGTTCCTGCATGGTGTACCTGCATGGTTCTGCGTCCAAGTGCTCGGCGCCGATGCCTTCGTAAACAAACAACACTCACGCCAAATACACGGATCTCATACGCCCTACTTCAAAGTAGCCGGCCAGCGAGAAGCGGGTGGAGCTCCACCAAAATGCTCATCGATCGTACTGCGTTCGTGTATCGGAGAACCTATGCTCATCTTATTCCTGCTTGGGCCAATCTGGGTGCCACTACGAAGTCTCACGTGGCGAGGCTGGCAGAGCAGCGAGCGACATGTCGGAGGGCGCGCGCTACATTATTCGGACTGGCATAACATCATTGATTGACGTACAGCAACAACTTCAGCCAGCCTGCATTGCATTCTGGCAGCCTTTAACTTGACCGACGTGCTCCGTTTGCGGCAAAATCTGATCGCTCAAGTGCAGCCCCTCTTCATCCGCTTCGGTCGGCTTCGTGGGCGCTAGGAGCGGCTGCAGCGCCAAGCCATCCGCAGGAAAGAGCTGTCCTCCACCACCTCAACCTGCGCGGCCGGCTGGAACCCCGCGAACTGGAACGCGTGGGCTGCACGTAGGTCGCATCGAGATCCCGCGCACGCAGCAAACGCTACACACTCGGCTCGACTAGTCTACTAGCGCAATGAAGACACGACGGAGCTCTGGCCTGGCCTCGACGACGGTGCATGGCTCGGAAGCCGCCCACTGCAATAACCATCAAGCTCACGGCCAAGACCGACCCAGACGTCCACTTCGTGAGACACTGGAAGAGAACCAAGACCAAGGTAACAAGGTCGGCCATGCATGTACAGTGACCAACACTCCAACTTGAAGCGGATGCGCCTCGCATATCATTGGCTGAAAGGCTGTCCCTTTTCGATGTCCGACAAGATGTTCTTATACAGCACATTACCGTTCCTTTACAGAGATGTCGTCGGATGGCCACCAGCAATCTGTGACGTGGAGCAGAACCCATTGCCATCTCGCCTCTTCCTCTCTCTCGACGCCTCTAGCCGCTCTGCACCATGCCCAAGGACAAGAAGAAACGCGCGCGCAACGTGGGCACCGCCTCGGCCGCGCAGAATGCGCTGGGCCGCACGCTGGCCACGCCCAACACGAACCTGGGCCAGCATTTCCTGAAAAACCCCATGATCGTGACGCAGATCGTGGCCAAGGCCGCCATCCGCGGCACGGACGTGTGTCTGGAGGTCGGTCCCGGTACCGGTAACCTGACGGTGAAACTTCTGGAGCAGGCCAAGCGCGTGGTGGCCGTGGAGTTCGACCCACGAATGGTGGCGGAGCTGCAGAAGCGCATCCAGCACACGGAGCACATCAACCACCTGCAGATCATCCACGGCGACGTCATGCGCGTGCAGCTGCCCTTCTTCGACGTGTGCGTGGCCAACCTGCCGTACCAGATCTCGTCGCCCTTCGTATTCAAGCTGCTGGCCCACCGCCCCATGTTCCGCTGCGCCGTCGTCATGTTCCAGGAGGAGTTCGCCAAGCGCCTCAGCGCCAAGTACGTTGCAGTTTGACTTTTTGGTGCAGTAAGGACATTGTGTGCTGACGTTGGTGTTGTTGCTTTCATTGGGGCAGGCCTGGCGACGAGCTGTACTGCCGTTTGTCGGTGAACACGCAGTTGCTCGCCAAGGTGGACCAGCTGCTGAAGGTCGGACGCAACAACTTCCGTCCGCCGCCCAAGGTCGAGTCGCGTGTGGTTCGCATTGAGCCGCGCAACCCTCCGCCGCCGGTCAACTTTACGGTGCGTTGTTGTTTGAGTGGATATATTTCTGCTGAGGTTGAAAAGCTGATGTATTGCTGCTTGGATTGATAGGAGTGGGATGGTATGATTAAGATCATCTTCAACCGTAAGAACAAGACGCTGCACTCGTGCTTTGTCACCAAGTCGGTGCTGAAGATCTTGGAGGAGAACTACAAGACGTACTGCTCGCTGAACAACGAGGTACGAGCATGCAAAGCTTTGCTATTCATGATAAACCCAGCGTTTATTAAATATTTTTATGTGTTGTGGTTGCAGCTTCCGGAAGGCGACATCGACATGAAGAAGAAGGTGGAAGAGGTGCTGGCTTTCGAGAAGTTTGGCGAGAAGCGCGGTGCCAAGATGGACCAGGACGATTTCTTGCTGTACGTTTCAAAGTTGATTTTGATGAAGTTGTAAAATCGACACTAATGTCTTGCTTTTCATGTGATCTTAGGCTGCTGGAGCGGTTCAACGCCAACAAAATCCACTTTTCCTAGATCTTCAGTCGTCGTCTGGCTTACCACGCAGGCTGCAACAGTCTTGTCATCGCTCCGATTGCCTCGGTCCTCTCGGTTTGGCTATCATATTCACACGCATATATCGGTATATAGATTTCACTGTTTGCTTGCTACCGATGTCACCCATGTCCGTCCGTTATCCTTGTTCATCCCATGTGCCTAAAAAGGAAGAGGTGGAGGTGCTCATGCTTGAACGTGTGTCGTGAAAATAGATGCGAAACCACAGCAAGATACTTCCCAGGCCTCGTTCTCGCTGGTGCTGTTGTCACCCACACCGGGAGTTTCTACCTCGGACAAACTGCACAGCTCGTAGCAGACGGAAGAAGCACACGAGCTGAAAGTGATCCGTGAGAAATGGAGCGTGAGCGCGATCGCGAACGAGGTAGTCGCGATGGCGATCGAGGGTACGACGACTACGGGTATGAACGCAGCCACCGCGATAGCGAGCGAGTTCGATCGAAAGACCGAGACCGCGAGCGCGATTGGGACGAACGCAGCACCACAAGTAGCACCAGTAGCACCCGCGATCGAGATCGTGAGAGACGTCGCGACAAGGACAGCAGTCGAGATCGTGATCGGGACTGGGACGAACGCAGCACTGCAAGTAGCACCAGCACCAGCCGCGATCGAGACCGTGAGAGACGCCGCGATAAAGACAGCAGTCGCGATCGAGACAGAGACCGCGACCGTGATAGAGATCGCCATCGCACCCGGGATCGTCGCGATCGAGACTACGACTATGATCGGGATCGGGACTACGATAGGCGAGACTATTCGTCACGCTACAGCAGCTCATCATTCTCTCGTCCGGCGACGTATGACCCACGACTTGCACAACGGACGCAGCTGCGAAGCCGACGAGGCGATGGTGATGAAGACGATGATCGCTATGAAGACGTCATGCGCAGAAAGCAACTGCAGGACGAGTTAGGCCTCTCAGACGAAGAAGAGCTCCCTCCCGACGCTGCAAACGGTGGAGGTTCGTCGCGCAGCAACAACTCGGCGGCTGGCGATAATGAGTCTAGAGCTCGCATCCGGGACCTTCAGCGCGAACTCAAAGAAGCCCGCGATGCAGAGCAAAAAGCGCAGGAATCCCTCAGTAAGCTGCAGCTGCTTAGCAAGTCTCAGACTGCCATCCTCAAGACTTCCATGAGCAAGAAACTCCAGCAGAAGGAGGCGTTGGTGGAAGACATGACCAACGTGATCAAGGAGCTTGAACGCAAGCTCACCGAAGCTGGGGTGACGTTCGATGCGTACACTGTTCCTGAATCGGCTCGAGTATCGTCCGGACGACTGAATGCTGCTGGTACACCATCAGAAAACGACGGTGAAGCTGAAATCAACGCTATGAAGACCGAGATGGAGCGCTTAATTGAGGAGAACAGTGCGCTCAAGAAAGAGAAGGCTGCTGGGGTGAAAACGAACGGCACCGAGTCGAAGCCAGCTCCACCCTTGGACTCCTCTTCGGATAATATCGTCAGCAAGGCTGCTCTTGAAAGTATGGAGGCGGAGAAGCGCCAGCTGGTGCGCCAGTTGAAGGAGATGCAGCTGCAGTTGACCGCAATAAAGTCCGCGGCGCCACCACCGCCTGCTCCAGCACAGACACCAACATCTGCGTCGGAGAGCGCCCCAACCTCTGCGTCTACCAGCTCGGAGGAGATCCAGGCGTTGAAGAGCAAGGTACGCTGTGATCATGCCTTGCATTTGATATCGTTCCCGCCCATTCACCATGAGGGTTGCCTCGTAGCTTTCTGCTTCTGAGTCCTTGCACCAGAACGCCCACAAAACGGTACGTCAGTGCTAGTACAGCTTCGTCGAAAAACTTGCGTTAATGATGAAACCTCGTTGCCACATGCTGAAGATCCAGAAGCTTGAGAAGGAGATCGCTACTGCAGCAGCGGCAGCTTCTCAGGCAGCTTCAGCATCCGAAGCGGGCAGCGGACCTGCACAAGGACCTTGCAAGCTTGAAACAGAGCTTCAGGTACAGCTAATTCATTTTGCTGCTCTGAGTTGCCGGGCTTGGTTTCGCACGGGAGACTGACATCAGCACGTTTGCCACTACAGTCTCAAGTAAGCGATCTGGAGGCGCGCCTTGCCGAGCTTCTAGCTCAACTGGAGCAACAGCAGCGCGATAGCCAGGCGAAGGCAACTGCAGCTGATGAGCGCTATGCGAAGCTCAAGGCGACTGCCGAGGGCGAGCTCAACAAGATCAAGGAGCAGGCGAAGAAGGCCATCTTGGAACTCAAACGGAAGCTGGAGGTTGCATCCAAGGGTCAACAACGCAAGACGGCAGCTATTACTGGCATGAGCTCGCAATTGCGCGCCCAACGTGCTGACATTGTAGCCTTGAAATCACAAGTGACAGCGCAGCAGCAGCAGGTTCCCATCTTGGCGAAGCAGCTCACGGATAAAATCGTGCAACGCGTGCAGAAGCAAGCGGATGCCATGGCCGGTGTTGTTGACAATTACAAGCGGGAGATGAAGGAGCGCAAGCGCTTGTTCAACCTCGTCCAGGAGCTTAAGGGCAACATTCGTGTGCTTTGCCGCGTGCGCCCGATATCCAAGTCGGAAGTTGCTCAAGGCAGCAAGATGATCTGCAAATTCACGCCCGAAGAGATCACACTAACCGGCGAGAAGGGCAAGGTGAAGACTTGGGAGTTTGACCACGTCTTCGACATGGGCTCAACACAAGACCAACTCTTCTCAGAAGTGAAGCCGCTGGTCACCAGCATTCTCGATGGCTATAGCGTGTGCATCTTCGCCTACGGCCAGACTGGGTCAGGCAAGACGTTCACCATGTCGGGGCCTCCAGAAAATCCGGGCATCAACACGCGTTCGCTGCAGGAGCTCTTCGAGCGGAAGTCCGACCGTATCAAAGAGTACCAGGACGAAATCACTGTCAGCATCATGGAAATCTACAACGAGCAGATCCGAGACCTGTTGGCTCAAGACGCTGCAAACACGAACCTGCAGGTTCGCCAGGGCCCCACAGGCAACTTTGTCCCAGGTCTTACAGTGGTCCCAGTGCAAACACTCGACGAAGTCTTCGAGCTCATCAAGCGCGGCAATAAGAACCGCAGCACGCACTCCACGGACATGAACGAGCACAGTAGTCGAAGCCACTCGATCCTCTCGATCCAACTCAAGAGCCTCAACATTGTCACTAATGTCGTCGCAAGCGGCAAGCTGTTCCTTGTCGATCTTGCTGGTTCCGAGCGACTCTCGAAGACAGGGGCTGAAGGCCAACGGCTCAAGGAGGCACAGAACATCAACAAGTCGCTGTCGGCACTCGGGGACGTCATTGCAGCGCGTGCGAGTAAGCAGAAGCACGTGCCATACAGAAACTCGTCTCTTACGTACCTTCTCCAAGATGCGCTGGGTGGTGACTCGAAGACACTCATGGTGGCCTGCGCTAGTCCGGTGGACTACAACAGCGAAGAAACCTTCTGCACGCTCAACTTCGCTGCCAGAACCCGAAGTGTTGAGATGGGCAAGGCCACCAAAAACGTCGCTCAAGCTACATAATTCAGTTAAGTTTGTCCGCTGGACTTCATGCAAAACTCCGCTGAACTTCATGCAAAACTATTCTGCGAAGCAATACGATACCATCCGGAGCACTAGCGATCACCTCCGTAGTCACCGCTAGAAAGCTGTCTTAACTTGCCTTGGATTAGTCAAGCTCGACGTCGTTTGCGACGATTTGATTTAGCATCCATCTGTTCGCCATCGGCTAGTGTCTTCGACACTTCGTGGCCATTCCCCCCGCTCTTTGCTTCGTCCTGCTCACGCGGGCTGGACTGTTCATTGTGGTCTTCGCCTACAACCTTTTCATCATCACTCGATTCCGTCTCTTCACCACGGCGCTGCTCTAGCCGTTGTCGTTTCCGGGGTGGCACGTATTCTGTGGCCGACGAATCCTCATCAGCCACTTCACGTTTATGCCGTGATGTCCCTTGTCGATTATTATGGTCGACATGCTCGCCGTCGTCTGCCCTGTTGGGACCATCAGGTTTGTTGTCGGTTTCCGCGGCTGCATTGTTATCGCTCTCTTCATTGCCTTCTTCCTCCTCTTCTGCAATAGACGCCCTTTGCATCGGGGTAGGCTCTGAGCTAGCTGATCGCCGTTTGCTTTTCAGTGGGGGAGAAAACATCGCGTCAGTCGGTGGACGTCCCTTTCCATTCGCAGTGGTGGTAGTGAGCGAAGTTTGAAAGTCGAACACTGCCCGCCACTGCGGGCCTAGATCCTCACTGTCGCTTGGAATATCACTCAGGGCTTGTAGTCGCTCCATAAAGTACTCGCGGAGTTGACTCATGCTTGAATTGTCCAGACGAGACAGATATACTCTCATAGTCTCCAGAAACTGGAACTGGGCTTGGTGCTCAAACGAGTAGCGAACGCCTTCACGCACGAAGCGCAAAAATGGCGCTTTCAGCGATGAAGGAATTTTTCCAACCCCGAGCGATTGACTGAACCTTTTAGCAAGCTCTCGCAGCTCCTGCTCGCTACTGTCCACCTTCTCTCTCAGCTCGTCTTGCTCGGTAACTTCGTCGTCGTTGCCCGAGCTCGACACAGATGCTTCAAGGTCTTGTTTCCAGATGAGAATGGAGTTGAACATTTGTCGAAGGGCAGTCATTTGGATCTCAAGATACCGCACGGGGGCATCTGTCTTCACTTGTTTGCCAAATGCTTTTACAACCTCGACACTCGGCTTCCCGCTCGACGTGAAGTACTGTAAAACTGCCGCAGCTTGGTGCTTCTTGCTTGGATTACACAGTGACACCCGACCAAGTGCGACGAGTAGCTCTGCTTTGCGTTGCTGCTTTGCTTCCCACTCACGGATTGCATCGGCCTTTTCCTGTGCGACGGCTGGGTCACTTTCCACGATATCGTCTTCAAATTCTGGCTCCTCCTCTTCGGCATCATCCATCTCGCTTTCAAAATGCATTTGCGTAAGTAGAACGAGAATCTTCGGCAATGACCACTCCAAGGAAACGTACGGTGCTGCTGCATCTTGGAACTTTTCCACAAACAAGCATCGTACGTCGCAGAACGTTAGAAAGGCGAAACGCTGTGCCTCCTTCACATAGGAGATGACATCCTCGTCTTCGAACTCAATCTCCTCCATCGATTCCACGGATTGCACATCAGGTGATTCTTCACTTTCCTTGTGTTCGTTGTCTGGGGTCTCTTTTGCTCTAGTCAAGTGCATCTCCAAGACCGAAATCAATGCTTCTTCTAGCGTGGATCGTGTTTGACAAACTTGAAGGATCTGACGCTGGATGGCAGGATCAGCTTCAGTCATATCAGCATCATCGGTAACACTCAAAGAGTTATCGCGTTTCTTCTCTTCATCAATGGTCTTGAAAATTGGAACGGTAGACCACAGCAAATCCGAATAAATAATTGTCAAGCTGTGCTTGATGGTGTCAACATGCCGAAAACCCTCATCCAGCTCGGAAACCGATTTTGTTCGACGACGCAACAAATCTCCCACCGCCACGACAAGTCTGTCCATCCGTCCTTGATGCAGGACTGGTTCATTCAGCTCGCCATCATCGTCCACTCCAGATGCAGACGAAGTCAAATCTGGTGGAAGGTACTCGCGGGGATTGAGGTATCGCACCAGGCATTTGAGGCGGCACAAAGCAACTCGCAAGCCGTACTCAACGTCCGAAATATCTTTCACCTTTGCGCTTTTCCTCTTCTTCCCTTTTGTAATTTTACTCCGCGTTGTCGGTGTATCATTGCCAGACGTTGCCAACGCATCACAAAGCTTTTCATCAGCTTCCAAAAGCCAATCGATCTTCTCCATGACCTCTTGGACGAGTTCATGCACAATCACTTCAGCTTCACGCCTGAGTGACGCGTGCTCCGTTTGGATCAAATGGGTAATTGACAGCGACAAGCTCATCAGCAGCCCCTCGTCGGAGTGTAGCAAGTACGCGTGCTTCAACTTCTGGAGTAGTTCCTTGATTTGGCCGCTGTGGTGGCCTATCACCTCACTCTTCAACGTTAACATGGGAATCAACTGCAAGAGCAACTCAAGCTTGTCCGAATCGGCTTGATACAAAAGAAACAAGCTCGGAATATCCTTGCAGTAAGCAACGGTGATTTCCTCCTAATCAAGAAAAATATACAAGCAGATTAGAATAAGGAGAACAATATTTCCAGTATAAGCAAAACGTACTCTCATCTGCTCCGATTCTTTCTTGGCAGCAGCGCTTGTTCCTCGGTTTATATCATTACAGACAAGTTTGCTTATCGACGCAACGAGGAGGCGTAGCAGGATAGTCTGCTGCTCGCTGCTCAGGTCCGGTGCGCTCTTGTCCACTAGGAGCAAGTTTGTTATTAATCGCCAGTCCTGAAGGACAACTGCACAGAAGAACAAAAGTTAGAGGTTGGCCACATGACAACATTGGGATAATGCAACGTACGGCAGTCATCCAATCCCCAGAAAGCATCGACAAGCGTCTCCACAGCAGCGTCAGGTATACCGTGATTTTGGATGTATTCCTCCGCAAATTCCACCAGTGCAATAGCTTGAGTGTTGAGTTGTTCTTTCTTCAATTTTACGTCCTTCGTCTTTGACACAGCAACACCAAACGCGTCATACTGAAGACAAACAAATTCCGCGGCGGCCTTGCGAATGTCCTCGTGCTCTGCGTCAAACACCAACTTCTCGACGGGCTGAAGCTCTATATCAGAGCTGATAAGACTGCGCTTGTCAACTGCGATTAAAAGGTGGATGCACTCCTCAACAACAGCGTCGTCTACATCGCTGCAGAGCTCCAGATAACGCGGCAAAAAGCGAGAAGTAAACAGCTCCAGCTTCTCGGTGAACGCATCGTTCTCGTACAACTCGCACAAAATTTCGATCACCTCAAGTCGAACTGACGCAGATTTGTCGCTCAAGAGCCAGCCAAGATACTTCAAGAAATTATCCTTCAGGAACTGGTCTGGTAATGTGATGATCCAGTGACCTAGGCACTGCACACTCACCACACGAATCTCCGGCATGACATCGCGATACCGATGGACCACTACTCCAGTGAAAATCAAATTGACGAGCTTCAGCACCTGCTGGAACCGGGTCTCGTATAGTGCCTTGTTGTCCTTCAGTAGTGCTATTTTCTGGACATTTGGGGTTTTCTGGGAACCAGGGGTCGTACCAGGAGACCTAGTTTCCGCGTTCAGTTGTCTCGTCGAGATCGCTAGCTGCTCCGAAATAGTTGCCGCCGTTCGCACCAAAGAATTGCTCAACGCTAGAACTGCTACAGTCGATGTGTGCCGGATAGGTCGAAGTTCAGAGCTGTTAAAAATTGGCGCCAAGTTAGTAAAAGCAGACAAAAGCTAATCCTAACATTTGCTTTACCTTGACAACGTCGTCAGCCAGACAATAAAATTGTTAGGGATATCCGACGTGAACAGGATCTCGCTCTCGTAGCACTCTTTCACGAAAGCCTCCCAGAACTCCTCAAAATTGCGCTGAAACTTCTTCATCCCCCTCCCTCGAGACGTCAACGGATATTCTCCATTGACATTTTCAAGATCCTCGACCACATGTTCCGCCAATTCACTCATATCCAGCTCAACCAACGGCACCGCGTCAGGAACGCATTGGCCAGTTCCTCCGCAAGCCTGGCAACAGTTGCAAAAATGTAAAAAAAAAACTTCATCCTGAACACTCCAGCATAAACATATCCTCCTTACCTGCAGCACGAAGTTTAGCACCTCTTTCGTGGCCTTCTCATCGTCTTCTTCGAAGCGGTCGCGCCATTCAGTCAACAAGTTCTCAAGCGACGCCTTGCCGCTCTTAATTGCCTCTGCATGATCCAAACAGTCCATTCCGTGAGCACCGCTGTCATGCACCAACATATTCTTGAATCAACGTACCGAACAGCGAGGCTCCATCCTCCTCCTGGTCGTTATCATTCCCTGCCGGTGCTGCTGCACTTTCGTCCGTCTCCGCAGTTGCCACACTTCTCTTGGTGCTTCTTCCGTCTTCACCCGAACGCAAACTCCGCGTTTGGCTCCATGGCGAGCGCTTCCGTCTGCTGGCTCTGGCCTTGGCCTGAGGGGTCTGCACCGCTTTACCAGCCCTCTTGGGCTTCTTGACCTTGGTCCCAGAGGGTGTGAACTCCTCGTCCTCGCCTTCCCGCCCTTCGTCGCTGCAATTTGCAACACATACACTCACCAGCGCGTCAACAAGTTGCACTAACGAATACAAAAGCTCACATGATTGGGATCTGACAGCTACCCAATGCGCCAACGACCATCACTCTTGTGCGCATTCTGACGTACCTGCTTTCCTCGACCTGCTCGTTGTCCACGAGCGTCTCCTGCTGCTCTTCTTCGGCGTTTGTCTCGTCATCACTTGCGCGCGTGTCCTCCACCTGGTAGATCGGCGTGGGCTTACGCCGAAGCCGCGAGCTGCGCCGCGCACTCATCGCTGCAGGTGTCTGCGAGTGCGGAATGGCCTGGCTAAAAGACTGAAAGCTGGCGCCAACAGACAGAAAGGAAATCATCCTTTAAGAGAGCGACCATCACTCTGTCTGTTCTTATACAGAGATGAGCCACCGCCAATCACAACTTCAACCACGCAGCTGGTGATCATTCCGGTTTACCTCCAAGATGCCGCAGCTCCGTTGGCTTCTGCTGCTTCTGGGCACGTGCACGGCCTCCACCTACACGGACAATGTATGTGACGACCCGAAAGTGTCCTCGCTGCCGTTCTGCGACGGGTCGCTTCCTATCGACGCGCGTGTCAGCGATCTAGTGAACCGCATCCCGCTCGAGCAGGCCGTTGGGCTTCTCGTCAACAAGGCGTCAGCCGCTCCTAGCGTCAACGTGCCCAGCTATGAGTGGTGGAACGAGGCGCTGCATGGCGTGGCGCTGTCCCCCGGTGTGACGTTCAAGGGCCCGTTGACTGCGGCAACCAGCTTCCCGCAGGTGCTCAGCACCGCCGCGTCGTTCAACCGAACGCTGTTCTACCAGATCGCAGAGGCGATCTCCACCGAAGCGCGAGCGTTCTACAACGAGAAGAACGCGGGATTGACGTTCTGGACACCTAATGTGAACATTTTCCGCGACCCGAGATGGGGACGCGGACAGGAGACCCCTGGAGAAGACCCGTACCTCACGGGCGAGTACGCTGTGGCATTTGTGAGAGGGCTTCAGGGTGAAGCTATGGAAGGGCACGAAAATAAGGACGACAACAAATTCTTGAAGATTTCGAGCTGCTGCAAGCACTTCTCTGCCTATTCGCAGGAAGTGCCGAGACACCGCAATGACGCTATCGTGACCAAGCAAGACCAAGCGGACACCTACTTTCCCGCGTTCGAGGATTGTGTGAAGCGAGGCCACGTGAGTTCTATCATGTGCAGCTACAATGCTGTGAACGGCATTCCATCTTGTGCCGACAAGGGACTGCTGACAGATTTGGTGCGCAACCAATGGAAGTTTGACGGGTACATTACCTCAGATTGCGAGGCAGTAGCAGATGTGATCTACCGTCACCACTTCACGCAGTCGCCGGAGCAAACGTGTGCTACGACGCTGGACGCGGGAATGGACCTGAACTGTGGGGAGTTCTTGAGACAACATCTCTCAAGTGCGATAGAGCAGGGCATTGTTTCGACGGAGATGGTGCATAACGCTCTGAAGAACCAGTTCCGTGTGATGATGAGACTGGGCATGTTCGAGAAGGGAACTCAGCCATTTAGCAACATCACCAAGGATGCTGTAGACACAGCTGCGCATCGACAGCTCGCACTTGAAGCCGCTCGCCAGAGCGTCGTGCTACTCAAGAACGAAGATAATACCCTGCCGCTGGCCACAGACGTTTTTTCTAAGGACGGATCACTTGCACTTATTGGGCCACACTTCAACGCGAGTACTGCACTACTTGGAAATTACTTCGGCATACCTTCGCACATAGTTACCCCACTGAAAGGGGTGTCATCCTATGTGCCGAACGTTGCATATTCGCTTGGATGTAAGGTATCGGGTGAGGTTCTACCCGACTTCGACGAGGCCATTGAAGTTGTCAAGAAAGCGGACCGCGTGGTTGTCTTCATGGGTCTTGATCAAAGCCAAGAAAGAGAAGAGATCGATCGCTACCATCTCAAGCTACCAGGCTTCCAGATCGCACTTCTTAATCGAATCCTTGCAGCTGCTTCGCACCCGATTGTCTTGGTGCTTATCTCCGGTGGCAGCGTTGACTTGTCACTTTACAAGAATCACCCGAAGGTTGGAGCAATTGTTTTTGGTGGGTACCTTGGACAAGCCGGTGGCCAGGCTTTGGCCGATATGCTGTTTGGCAAGTACAGCCCTGCTGGAAGGCTTACACAAACGTTTTACGACTCGGACTACGTGAACACCATGCCAATCTATGATATGCACATGCGTCCGACGTTTGTGACGGGCAATCCGGGCCGGACGTACCGCTTTTTCAGCGGTGCCCCAGTCTACGAGTTTGGTTTCGGGTTGTCGTACACCACGTTTCACAAAGCCTGGTCCATCGAGCCACCGAATGTGCTGGATGCTGCGCTCCTCACTGAGCAACTCCAGGGGGGTGCACGTAGCGGAAGTCGTTCTTGCGTGGCATCGTTTGAGATCACAGTGACAAACTTGGGTGACGTTGAAGGTGAAGATGCCATCCTCATTTACGCCGAGCCTCCTCATGCCGGAGAAGGTGGTCGCCCGCTGAGGTCGCTGGTGGCGTTTGAGCGCACGGCGCTAGTTACCACAGGAAAAACAGCCACCGCGGATTTCTGCCTGGAAGCTAAGGCGTTTGCTCTCGCCAACGCAGAGGGCAGCTGGGTCGTCGAACAGGGCAACTGGACTATTCACGTTGACACGCTGCAACACAGAGTGAACGTGCAAGCGCCCATCGCTCGCGAGCCAGCGGTCGTTGAAGAGATCACACGCAAGCCGCTACCGCGCGGTGCAGTGTGGGCCTAATCCATTGTGTGAACGCGCGCCGGAGGAACCACATCACAAGACACCCGAGTACTTCGCTCGACCGCTTTGGTGAAACATTGGTTTTAGGAGTTTGTTGAGCCGAGGAGGCGATGGTCATCGCCGTGAGCTTCACAAGCCTAACATTTGCATGTCATGATTGAACTCGATGAAAGAGTCCAGAGCACACAGAATCCAAACTGTAAGAAAAACGATATCTTTGTTGGTTCATTGCATCACTTCCAATATGACGGAGTACATGAGCCAAGGCAACGGACGGCGAGCCCAACAGTGAATACGAGCTGGTGGTTTCTAGCTCCAATCGATGAAGGAAAACAAATCCACAAACAAATCGGCGAAGACGGAATTCGGGAGAACCACGAGCTCTTCGCAGCGGAGATATGACGAAGAAAGCAGCCACCACAGGAACTTGGGCATGGCCTTCACAAGCATCTAGGGGAGGTCGCTTCACGCGTGATACATTAATCAGACCGGCATAACACGGCACGCCAGTTGGCGCTCGACCTACAGCGCAACAGCTACGCCTGCCCTCTCCTCATAGCCTTAAACTTGTTATTCGGTTGTGTCGTGGCCAAATCGGGTCGCCAAAGGGCAATACCGGTGCCTCTCGTTTCCCTTCCGACCCTTCACCAGATTCGCGGGCGCTAGGAGCGGCTGCAGCCCCAAGCCATCCGCATCCGCAAGAAAGAGCTGTCCTCCACCACCTCGACCTGCGCCGCCGGCTGGAACCCTACGGACTGGAACAGCTTCATCGCCGCGAACGAGTCGGTCTGCGGCACGTACGCGACTAGCGCCTGGGGGCGTGTCGGTTGCTGCGCATAGATCGCCTCTATGTCCTGCAAATGCGCCACAACACAACTGTTAGACTACCGCAGAGTTCAACGTCATGCGCCTGCAGCGCTCACCTCAACGACGGCGCGGAGGAACCGCCTGGCGTAGCCCTGCCGCCGCTTGCTTTCCACGACGCCAAAGTGCTCGATGATGGCCACTTGGCTGCCACTCTCCTCGGAGGCGGGTCGCCAGCGTGCGATGCCCATCGGTCCGTCGCCAACTACATGTAGAGCATTATACATCGCAGTCACAAGCCTCGTAAGCGTCCGATGTCAATTTGAGACAGCTCATGACTCCGTCCGCACCAAAGGCGACCAGATGCCGCGTCATGGGGTCGTCCGGCAGCGCCTTGGCCATGTTGGGGAAGATCCGGCCGCGCAGGATCTTGATGAACGTCCACAAGGCCAAGTTGGCCCTCTCCAGCGCCGCCGCAGTGCCCGCGACCGCCGCGTCCTGCCCCTGGCAGTCGAAACTCTGCACCGTGAAGTCGAACGCCGTGAACGTCATCTACAGCAAATAATAGACAGATAGCTACCTGTTTAGCCAGTATAACGGGATTATAGCCACACTAGAGAGACAAAGACCTTGAAGCACTTGTACGAGCGGCTCTTGCCCGTGTGCCCGCAAATGGGGCACTTGACGCCCTGCAGCACGCAAGAAAGCCACAAGTTAGCGGCCGATTACCCATTAGAGCTGAGGACGGAGCCACCCATTAGCTGTTCAGTGCTGTGCAGCAGCCGCGACGTACTTGCTCGTGGCTGTGTCCGCAGACGCCGCAGCGCAGCGCCATGGCGTCGTCCTTGGCCTCCATTACACTCCACGACAAAAAGACATGGACACCACCAAAAGTGGCTGTAACTTCGTCATTTTTTATCGTTTTAAGGTGCGGTTTGGACTAGAGTTGCAGAACACGCTGAAAAAGATCTGCACGCTGCTAACACGCGCGCTTTTGCGCTTCTTCGGGTAGCTCACATACAAATCACTGGTTCTGCCCAGGTGACAAAACTTATGGACAGCTAATCCCCATACAAAATCCTATATAAACCAAAACCCCTTACAAATGATACGACTTGGACTTTGTATGGGGCGACAAAGGAACCCATGATTTCTCCACTCTACCTTAGTACTGAGCCATATATCATCTACCAACAGTATTGCGATTCCTGAGGATACGCATTCCTGGTAGTCATGTACCTAAGTACCGCAAAAACGGTACACACAGTGGAATTTAGTTATCCGGAGCGGACCATGTCGCTGCCGGACGCGGCCGAGGCGCGGCGCATCTCGGCGCAGCTGGAGGCGCTGGAGCAGCAGCGCGCGCAAGGAAACCTGCCGCATGAGGACACGCCGCTGCGTCTGTACCGAGTGGGCGGCGGCGGCTTTGTGCGCGTCCTGGACCGGGACCCAGAGCCGATCTCCCAGGACATGGTATGCGGCGCTTTAGAGCCGATAATTGAGGGTTTCCGCCGCTAATTAACCGTTATTCGGCGTTGCAAATTGTGCCAGCTGGATGCAATCGATGCGTTTGTCAGGAGACGCGTCGAGGATGACGAGGATGTGGAGATGAAGGCTCCGGCTGAGCACAAAAGGGAGGAAGAGACGCTGCAGACGGAGGAGACTCAGCCGTTGAGAGCTGATGAAGAAGAGCAGAACAAGCCAGAGCAGCAGCGAGAGGTGGTGACTACTGCAGCAAGTGATAATGCGGTGGTGGTAGCTCCGAATGTGGAAAACGACGCTGAGGACGACAGTGTCGAGAAGACGCAGCCTTCTAGCTCGACAGGCGTGGGGATTGCTCCACCGTGGGAAGCAGCTACTGCTGCGAAGACTCCGCAGGAGCTGTTGGCGAAGAATGAGAAGGCGAGCAACTGGTTAAACTCCAATTTGACGGAAGTTGTGGGGACTCGGACAAATTCCTTGCAGGTGGTGAATGATGATGAACGTCCAGTCGGTGAAGTTGAAAAGGAGATGAATCAATCTGTGGATCATCCGAGTTTGTACGAGCAATGGCCACCGCAGCTGGAAGAACGGAGGAAGATGTGGTTTGTCCCTCGTAGCTCCAGTAGAAGGCCGTCTGGGGCTGGGATGGGGATGAAGCGGACAGTCGTTTACTGGATGCACAGCACGCTGCGCGTGATGCAGGGGAATTACGGACTGGAGGCGGCGATTTTGCTTTCAAGAAGACTAGCTGTACCGTTGGTGGTGCTGTGCCTTGTGCCGTCTTCTATCGTCTACCCGGTCTGTCATTCAACAACAGCGAGCGATGCGTACGCCCGGTTTTCGTTTGTCGAGTTGTACCAACAGTTCGCGCAGGCGGGAGTACCGTTCTTCGGGGTCACAGCTAAGGAGGACGGTGTTTCGACATCACATGAACAGCAGTCGCTTGCATTGAAGCCGAACCCACTGTACGAATTACTAGACGCATTCGCGCCACGCGCTGTCGTGACCGACGCCATGTTTGATTCCTCGAGCAGAAGCGATATGGTGCATTTGACTCGGTACTTGGAGCTGAACCGGTCGTCTTGCAGTTGGTCACTCCTCTCTATGGATTCCACAACGTGTTGCCCCGCTTATCAACTTTCGATGAAGCTACAGAGTACACTCGAGCCTGGTGCTGCCTTTGCGACTGAAGAGCAGTTTGGTGCTGAGTACGCATCATTTGCTCAGCCTCGCAATGGAACGTACGTCTTCAGCCCTCTGCCTCGTGTTGGTACTCAAGACGCAGCTCAGAACCAGCGACGATCGGATTTATTAGCTACTGTTCTGGAGAAGCTGCAGCTGGAAAATGTTAACTGGGAAGTAGTGAAGGCAGAAAACACGCAGTCGAGTTCTCAAATGCGGCGATTCAGCGAAGGGGAGGGACTTCAGAGGCTTAGCCAGCTTCTGTCTGGATCAGATAGCCAGCCAGCTATTCAAGCGGAGCTGCGCGGTGGTGGCGTGCTGAGTCTGATGCCATTTATTCGTCACGGCACGCTGTTCGCTGGGTACGTCCTGCGCCGGATAAATGAAGCAATTGCCTCGAGTCCTACACCGACAACCCCACAAGCACGGAAGGCACTCGCTATGCGAAAGGTAAATCGTGAACAAACAGTTGGGTCTTGCTATCGAATTATCTAACGCCGTGAATGCTTGTGCATGCCAGGTTATGAGATCTCGTGCTGTGAACCACTTAGGGAAAGAGCGCGACTATGCCTTGTACCTTGCGCTGTGGTCTGGTGTACGTGGCGGATCCAGTGAACCAAATGGACTAGTCCAGCCAGACATCGCGTTGCTGTCAACCAGTGACATCCTTTCTGGCTTACGAATGTCCACGCCTCGAACCTCCTCATTGTAAGTTTTATGAAAATTTTGCCGCAGATACGAAATAGCTGACATAGTGTTTGCTGTTCAGGGAAGCATATCGGAATGTGCTACCCGGCTGGACTTATAGCTCTGCCAAACTGGGAGAAAGCACGAACGGCCAAGCACCAGGGGCAGCCCTGTATGATCCTTACGAGTTGGAAAGCGCGCGAACGAAGGACTTATACTGGAACGAAATCCAGAAGTTCCTCGTTGAGCAGCAGTATCTACACCCGCTTCTGGTCGTATACTGGGCTTATCGTGTGCTAACCTGGAGCGTGTCAAGCAGAGCAGCTATTGCGGTATGTTAAGCAGCGTAATCGGGTTGCGGGGGGCTACATTGGCTGACGAGTTTTTGTCCATTGTCCATTGTAGACAATTGAGTCGCTGATTTCGCAGTGTGCACTGGGCTCTAAGAGCTCTCCTGATGCGGTATTCATCGTGTGGAAGCAACTATTCCGACTCGGATCGAATGGCAACGGTGTCAGTGGCGGTACGAATGGGAAGAGTACTCCAAACCTTGAAGGTCTCCGAGAATTTCAGCTCCTTCTAGAGAGGGAGCTCGCGTCGCAACCGAAACTGCAGCTACATCCATGATCGAGGAAAAGGCTATGCATGGGTGATTATTTATTACTTAGTAGCTAATATGCTGTGGAAATGTGGTCGCTTGGGGGTACTTTCACTCTTCACTTTGCTTCACTAATGTCCCGCACACGACCATTTCACCTGGCAATGGTCGACACGAGTCTGCGAGCTGATCGAGAGCCACTTGCACTGACACGCGTAAGCCGCGAACTCTGCACGTCCAAGAAGCACACACGTTAGATATGCATGTACTCTAGCTGCCAGGCATCGATTGTACTTACCCGGGGCGATTTCCATTTTGGCACGAAGTTTCACTTCGCTGGGAACATTTTCACGGAAGAACATGTAGTCGGCGCTAGCGTCCCATTTCCTGCGACGGACCATGTGAGTTTCCAGCAGACAGGAAATGTAGGCAGAAAACTTACTTTCCGGGGAACTGCACCACGGTGAAGTCACACTCATTGCAGCGAAGATTGGAGCACACACTAGGCGAAACATCCATCGTAAGGCTTACATTCCAGCTGAGTCATACAGACATGAAAACCGTGACGTACTTCCGCGAGAACGCAGTGCTTAGTCCTCGGGTAGCACGTCCTCCGTCCATCAGCGCTTGTGGGCACCTAAAACACGAATCATTCGTATGGAAAAGTCAGCATAGTAATTCTCTGAACAGCAAAGCTGATGTATCTATCACTTTTTGGTCCCGCCAGCCTGGAACTCGGTGCGCGTGGTCTTGGTCTCAGACGAGTTATAAGCTCCAGCTCGCGTTGTCGACATCGGCCGTGGGTGAACTGCTGCAGGTTTGCTGTCTTCGTCTCCGAGCATGTCCAGTAGATCATCCAGCTCATTCTGGCCCTTGTCGATAGAAAACAGCAATCGTCAACCATAGTCACCTCAGTGCACAATAGTTTTGCAACGCACCCGGCCCTGGCTGACAGGTTTGGTTATTCTGCTGGGCGTTTCCACGTCGTTGGCGTACTTTGCTCCTCCACTTTGGCTGCCGCTGCCTCCAGATCGAGGGCTTTTCATCGCATCCTCCACCTCGTCAAGCAGATCCTGGAAATTCATGATCTCTAAGCAGCGCCAGGCGCCTGAACAAGCTATGCAATGCTGCTTTGTGGCACCAGCGGCTCCGTTTCGCTGTCTGTCGTTTCACTCAGCCTCACGTAAGGTCTATCCTTAGCTCTCTTTAACGACGGGCTTCAATCGCGAACGGGGAGGGAAGACGCAGCGCCACGCCGAACTAAAGTACAAGATTACAGGATTGAATTAGCGTCTTAATCATACCGGAACTATGTTTGCTGGTTCCACTGGGGCCGGTCGAGCGAGCTTCTCTGCTGTGGTGTCGTCCTCGAAATCTTCTACGGTGAACCCCTCGATGAGCTTTTTCCAGCCGAACGAAGCAATCGAGAACAATGCAAACAGCGGTCTGCATGACACACAGGCCACCACGCAGCAAATAGCATGAGTCAATCATGCCTTTCCCAAAGACACTTCAACACTACGCACCTTGTGATGAGATCGAACCAGCCGCTCTGCGGAGCAGCGCCGTTCACATAGCGAATGTACAGGAATGCATCATGTCGAACGCCGTCAATCATGTAGTAGTCTGCAGCAAAACACAACCATCAAAAGGTTAGCGAACTAACTCCCTCACTTCCTCGAGTCGACTGCGCACCTTGGAGGTACCGCAGGTTCTGGAACCCGTTCTTCTCGTAGAAATGTCTGGCGCTGAGGTTGTCGGCCTTGACGTGGAGGTAGACGGCGCCGCACTGCGGCTGGCGACAGGCCTGGGCGATGCACTCCTGCAGCAGCGCGGAGGCGATGCCCATCCTCCGCACGGACGACTTGGTGCCCAGCGTCAGGATGTACATGATGTGCGTGTGCTCCCAGTCGTCGGGGGAGATCAGGTCCGGGTCGTCCACCTTGCTGAGCGGCAGCGTGCTGGCCGTCACGGCCCCGAGGATGTGCTCGTCGCGTCGGTCCTCCGCTCGGGGCTGCACCAGCTCGGGCGACGGCTGCATCTCCACCGCCAGACGCGCGAACAGCGGCCCGCCCGTCTCCATCCAGAGCCCCTGGGCCGCGCCGTCGTAGAACGCCTGGTTGTAGCGGATGGGGAACCACTCCTCGTGCAGGAGCCGCACCTGCGGGATGTCCCACGAGCTCAAGTCCCGGAAGTAGATGACGCGCTCGGGCGTCGGCGCCTGCTGCTGCTGCAGCTTGGCGGCGTCCATCGCGTCGTCATGGCAGTCGATCTCCAGCGCCACCACGCTCGGGATCAGCTCCTCCACTGCGCCGTCGACGCTCGTGCTCATGCTTCCGAGCGAGCAGCTACGTTAATTAATACGCTCAAGAGAGCGCGAGCTAATCTCGGTGAATATTTTCTCTCTATTCTCAAAACGCATATTTGGTGTTTTTATCGAACATCATTTTAGATAACAAGTGATTTGTAAGGGGGAAGAACCTGTCGAAATGGATACTCTATTTCTTGAAGAAGGACGCGATGGTTTTCAGCCGCTTACCACCTGCGACGTGTGAGACTGCGCCAGTCGCACATGACTTCGACTTGGGCTTGGCCTTCGACTTGGGCTTCGACTTGCCACCCTTGTCGGGGTGCAGCACGAGTTGTAGGATTTTCTTGACGCCAGTGGTGATGCCGAGTTGCTGCATCTCCGCCACTGTCATCCACCGCAGATCGTCGGACTCGGGCAGCAGCTCGGGCTGAGCCTTGAAGTGCAAATGCTCGATGCCCATGTGGTGCTTCACGTGCGAGAAGACGTGCGTGAGCTCGCCGAGGTCGCGTCGCTCAGGGGCCGACTTGCCCGATCGAGTGAGCGCTGTCTGGTCGAATAAGCCCGTGAGACGGGCGTCCATGAACGACTTCCGCTTGGAGAACGGCGGGATCTTGTCGCCGTCGCTCATCTGAAGAGTACACACAACACAGCAAGATGGTGATATAGTGGCCACTTCGCAACTTGGTCTTGGATCGTATCTTACCTTGCTGTGGAGGAATTCCCATTGACCAGCCAGCAGCCCACCCTCAGGCCGCTTGGACATCAGAAACTTCCAGTCTGATGGGGAAGCGTCGGCTTCAATGCTCTTGGAGGCTTTACGCTTGCCTCGTGCTGGTGCTGCAGGTTCGTCGTTGGGTAAATCGCAAGGAGAGGAGACGACAGAGACGGCGATGACCTCGTTTCTCGCGTCATTCTTCTTTGCTTTCAGGGGATACTTGGTGACCTGCGGTTAACAAGGAAGTACTTGGTTAGATGCTCGTAATTCGGGAGAATACCTTTAACAAGGCAACCATACCTCAGTCTGGGTTTCATCCCATTCCGCAACGCGAGTGTAGTCACAGATAGAGCAGGAATAAGTAGAGTCGGCAGGCTCTTGCTTGGCCTCGGCAGTATTTGCCTCTTGATACGCGAGACAGACCGATTTGACCGGACAGGCTGAACATTGAGGGTTCTGCACAAACAATACAAATACAAGTCAGCAATGTACTTCGCAAAACTGCAGGCGGATCAAGGCGCCACTACCTGGACGGTGCACATCGTTGCTCCCATTTCCATCAGCGCCTGGTTCAGTGCTCCAGGGCGATCACACTCGCTCACGAGCTCTTTCGCTGCCTTCCAAGAAAAACTAATGAGCTGTTTGTTCTTTGGGTCAGCTCCCACCGCACGCATCCGGGCCATCACACGAATGACGTTGCCGTCTACCAGTGGCTCGCGATTCCCGAAGGCGATCGATGCAATAGCTCCTGTCGTTCAAATCACCTCACAATGGTTAACACCAGAAGCATACACACAGGGGGTTCGATAACGCTACGAACCTGCCGTGTAAGGTCCAATTCCCGGGATCGTCAACAACTGGTCAACTGTCGACGGCAGCTCGCCGCCAAAGTTCTCGACCACGTACTTCGCACCAGCGTGCAGCATCCTCGCCCGTCTGTAGTACCCGAGTCCAGCCCACAAGGCGTTCACGTCCTGCGCCATCAATTCGCCACACCATTATCAGTCTCAACAACAATCCGCCATTCATATGACTCCGTCACTGCACACCTCTTCATTGGCTTCCGCCAGCGCCGCCACCGTCGGGAACTTGTCGATCCAGCGCAGGAAGTACTCGACTACGGTGTCAACCCGCGTCTGCTGCAGCATGATCTCCGACACCCACGTCTCGTATGGTGCCACCTTTCTGGGTGTTACGTCAGTGTCACCCTCTCCATTGGCAGCAACAGCAACCTCCTCCTGCTTGCACCTGTCCATTTCTTCAACCTGCTCTGGCTCCGCTGCACCCTCCACCTCCTGCTTCAGGAACACCGTCAGTCCGCCTCGCTTGGCCGCCTGCTTCTTCTTCTGACCCGTGTGCGTGGCCGTCGTCAGATACGGCGGCGGGTCTCCCCGCCACGGAAGTTTCCGGCGGTGCGCGTCGTACCACGCGAGCAGCTCCGTTCGAGTGTCCAGCAGCTCTTGCGGCCGGAAGTCGTGTCTCGACGCCTCGTGCTGCGTGGAGAACACTGTCGCCCCTGTTGCAATTGCATCGGGGGCCTCACTCTTGATCAGGTCCTCGATGTCCGGCTGACCCGCCGCAGCGCTCGACTTCCTGGTCTGCGGCATCTTTGAATTGAATTTGGCCTGACAAATATATTTTTTTTACCTATGTACAGACTGTACACACTTTGGCACCATAATAACCGTTGGATGTCATGAAACTGTTGAATCTCATGAATGCGTCCGGGGACGACAGCCTGCTGTACATACGGTCGCAGCTGAACATTTCCCAAATTCGAGCCGAGGAGACCGTCGGTCGGTCGGATCATGCAGCGCGTGGCCGTCTTGTCCCACGTGAAGGCGAGCTCCGTGCCGCCGAGCCTCAAGAGCAGCGGCGTGCGGCGCATCGCGTGGCAGGGAGGCAAGATCTCGTCCAACAAGGAGGAAGCGCTGCAGAAGTTCTACCAGCGCAAGCTGCGCGCGGGCGACCACCTCACGGCGCAGCAGATCGAGGCCATGCAGGCGACGCGTGCGTTCAAGTCCTTCGCTGTCCTCCAATAGCTGGTGGCTAACTGCTCTGCTGTGCCTGCTCTCCCCAATAGTCGGCGTCAAGCTGGACCAGGACCAGGCGCAGAAGAACCCCAAGAAGCAGCACGAGACCCATCGACAACACGCCAAGGTGACGGCCGGTGCGCACCGCACAGTGCTCAGGACGGGCCGCGTGCTGGGTCCCAAGCTCGACTCGAAGCAGAAGGTGAAGAAGGCGGGCAACGGCGGCGCCAAGCAGCAGGCGGCGCGCCAGCCCAAGACTGTCGCCAAGATGCCGCAGAAGCGGGCGGAGACCGGCTCGTCCATCTCGCTGGAGGACAAGCTCGGACTGCCCCTGGATGCCCTGGTCAGCGGGAAGAACAACAAACGCAGCAGTGGCAATATGAAGCGGAGGTGAATGTGCAAAGGAGAAGAAAGAAGAAGAACATAAAGCACGGAGCTCACTCAGGAAGGAAGATCAGAGGGGTCGAGACACGGAAGAGAGAAGACCGCTGGCGTCCTGCGGCCGTGCGTGTGCGTGTGTGTGAAGGAATAAATACTACACGTGTTGCATCTCGCGTGAAGCCACTGCAGTACTAGAGGCTAGAGGCTGCTCCCTTCCTCCGCCGTAGACGCCCCGTAGGGTCGGGACAAGAACGATGTGGTCGTCGGAGAACGGAACGCGATCTTCAGCGCCTGTAGCAGAGTCGACACCTCGATCACGGTCAGCGTGTTGGCGAACTTCTTCCGCAACGCGCGACGCGTGGCCTGGTCGTGCTCCTTAGGAATGACGCACACCTCGAGGCCGATCTTCTGTGCTGCTGTGAGGCGCGACTCGAGCATCTTGACTGGCCGCACGTGGCCAGACAGCGCCACTTCGCCTAGGAATGCAGCGCGCTCCAGGACAGGTCGACCTAGAACAGAGCTGGCTAATGCCACCGCCAGCGCCAGATCAGCTGCAGGCTCCTGGATACTGTAGCCCTCTGCGATGTTCACGAACACGCTTTGGTTGCGGCACGAAACCCTCGCTCGCTTCTCCAGTACAGCGAAGAGCAGCAGCAACTTGTCGAACGCCACTCCAACGCCCCGTACACGTGAGTACGACTGACTTCCACCGCGCGCAGTGTCCATGCTGTACTGCGTTGGGTTGGCCAGAGCCTGGATTTCAAGGGGGATCGGGCGCTTGCCTTCCATAGCAATCGTGACGGAGCATCCGTCCAGCGGCTCGATCCCGGCCTCTTCACTGTCGCCAGGATTATCATCGTCATCATCTTCGAGTGATGACACAAACGCCATGAGAGGGTTCGGCAGCGGCTGAAGGCCTTCGTCAGTCATGTTGAAGACGCCGACTTCGCTGGTGTTGCCGAAGCGATTCTTCTGGCAGCGTAGGAACCGCCTCGCACTTTGCGGGTCGCCTTCCAGATGCACCACCGTGTCGACGATGTGCTCGAGCACCTTTGGGCCAGCGATATCGCCACTTTTGGTCACGTGGCCGATGAGGATCACAGGCACGTTGCGCGACTTGGCCAGCCGCAGCAGGCGCAGCGTGCACTCCTTCACTTGATTCACGTTGCCTGCCGGAGAGGGTATGTCTGCTGCGTATACCGTTTGAATCGAGTCCACTACGATTGCACCAAAGCCATGGTAGTCGTCCTCACCACCACCTCGTCCGTTTCCTCCTTCCAGCAACTGGAAAACCGCGTCAAGGTTGGTCTCACTGGCCACAAAGAGACTGTCGCTGACCGACCCGAGGCGTTCGGCACGCATGCGCACTTGCAGCACGCTCTCCTCGCCTGAGACGTACAGCACCCCACGTTCACGCATCGCAGGCCCGTGTGCCAGCATGTTCGCCATCTGCAGGGCAAGCTGTAGAGATTGTCAAGATTGGCACCAAAGATCCACAGCCACCGTAGGATAGCACTCAATGCACCGGTCGTACCGTGCTCTTGCCAACACCTGGGTTTCCTGCCACCAGCGTCAACGATCCGGCCACTAAGCCTCCACCCAACACCCAGTTCTACCGATACAACGAAACCTGCAGTCAGTAAAGTGTCACTGTGCCGTAGAATAGTCCACAGCTCGCCGCCCTACCAGCTCGCGTTCAGGCAGCTCGATCCGCTCTACGAACGTATCCAACTCGACCTCGTTCATGCGTAGAGCGTGTGGGGCGTCCTCCTCGAAGACGTCATTCCCTGTCCTGGACCACGCCACTGCGCGCTTTGTCTTGCCTTGACTGAAGGACGCGGCGTTCGACTGGCGGAACTGCGGCTCGGCCGGCTTGGCAGAGACCACGGAGCCCCACTGCGAGCAGGACGAGCACTGGCCCTGCCACTTGGCGAACCTCTGCCCGCAGCTCTGGCACCGGAAGCCGTCGGAGGAGCTCGCGAATCTGCGCGCTCGCGGGAGCGACACAGGAGCGAGACGGGGGTTGGGCTTCGACGGCGCCCTCGCGAGGCTCTGGAAACGACGGAGGAGGCCTGCACAGCGCATCTCTGAGATGCATAAATGATTCTTAGACGGAAATAGTCGGACAATTGGACGCCTTCCAAAACCTCGGTTTGATGCCCCCTTAAATCACAGATTTATAAGTTTTATCCGCATTAAATTTTCGGTCAAAATTCCGACGTCCAAAACCTGCATTACAGACAACGACGGATAAATCCGGCATAACTGAATGACATCCTCCATAGTAAATGTGCCAGAATTCTCTGTCGGGAACGATAGAGATTGTACAAGGCAATGACATAAAATACACGTAACGGAGCATAAAGTACACACAAATTTAGAGAAAGTACTTAAAACCATATGGAATACAAATGTCAAGTGTAACTCTCGAAGCTGATTGGCTATCTGAATTACTTATTGTAAAAAGTACAACATATGTGTGCCGGGTTTTGCGTTGCCGTATTTATCGGTCGTTGTCTGTAAACGGTTAGTCTGGTCGACTCAATGTGTCCCGTTCATTAGAGCCTGTTCGCGTTGTACTAGAGATGGAGATGGTGCTTGATCTCCACCTACAGCTCGTTCGCTATGTATCCATCTCCAGACAAATTTTAAGCCAATCACAGGACAGATATGGGATGGCTCTCCTCCCCACTTGAGAAAATGCCGACTCGCCTCACCAGTGCGGCCACGCGTGCGGCACATGCCGCTGCTCAAGGCTCTTCGGTTCCTGCGCCCCCCGCACGTCATGACGAAACGCCAGCGTCCGAGCCCCTCGTCTCGCTGACACCATCTGCCGGTGATGAAGGTCTGCTGCTAGAAGGCGCCGAGACTGCGTCCACATTTGTTCCGCTAGCTCAAGTATCAGTGGCGATGTCTGCTACGCCAGAGCCTACTCCCGCTCCATCTCGCATGCTCGAGCGTCTGCAAGCCTCGGCCGCACCGCAAGCAGCACAGGGCCGAGGCAAGTCTCGTCTGAAAGGAGCTTCTAACGTCAAGCCGTCGTTTGCCTGGACACCGAGAGCGGCCGATGTGCTGTTGCGGCTTCGCTACGATACCTTGAGAGGTTGGTTTCAGGGAACGAGGAGCCCCAAGCGGCTTACTGCGGCATGGAAAATGCTTGCTGCCGAAACATTCCGCCTCGGAGGGCTTGAAGTTGATGCAGGGCAGTGCAAGCCAAAGGTGTGTATGATGACAGGAACTTGTTAATGCTAACCGAGTTCACGTCATTTTAATCCTATTGTAGCTGAAGCATATGCACAAGCAGTACACCGCGTACCGTGTTGCTCTGGAGGCTACCGGTACCGCCACCGAGAAGCCGCTGAAGGAGCCCGTGTGCTACGAGGCTATGCGTGACGTGTGGGGGGGACTTAGAAGGCATGAATGCGGACGCGCTTTTCTCTAGTGATGCAACAAGCACTGAACTGCTGGAGGACGAGGCTGCACTGGAGCTCAGCCAGAGCTCTACTGCAGGAGGTCCTGGTTCGCAACTGTCTGCGCACAAAGCCACAGCCTGTGCCACGGCGGAGCACGCAGCGAGGACAATTGCATCTTCGTCTCCCATGTTGTGCCTGGCCCTGTAAATCTCTAGGTAGATCCGCCCCTCTCCACCTCAAAGAGCTGGAGACGAATTCACAGTGCCATCTCTAGTTGTCTTGTTGTGTGCTACCTACTTTTGACCAATCCGGTCACACTTTTGGTTTTCGTCTCCATCTCCAGCTACGTAGCGAACAGGCTCTTAAAACTATATGGGAGATTGTATGACACAGAAATGAGGCACATTAGATCTGGACAAATATCTCAAAATAATCTCGATATCTTTCGATACGAAAAGCCGCGAACTCTCGTTGAGCAACACGTCAATCACTTCCAGGATTCTCCCCCTTCCACACACTCGGCAGAACGTCGACGCCTCCCTGTGCGCCGACACCGCGTCCACATGACTGACCCCAGGCAGCTGGTGGTGTTGTGCATGATGTCGGAGACCCGTCAACGAATGCTGGATGCTGTCAAAGATCTGCGACGGCGCCTTGGTGAGGAGAGGAAACGCGCCGAACACGCTCGCATGGTCCGTATCCGACACTACGTGACCGCTTCCTGTCTACCAGCTCCACGGCTAGCCCCCTGGATGTATATCTGGTGGTTCGGCAGCGATAAGAATTTCATAAAGATCACCAGCCTCTGCCGGTGCGCTATCTTGTGCTCGTATTTAGCGCTCTAGGCCTAACCTTTTGTATTGTTTGCTATGTGTCATAGGCGTTCGTTCATGCGCCTGCTAGAGCGATTCAGCATGCTCTACGATATCCCGGGATACAACCCCAAAGGAGGGAGGCCAAGAAAGCTTCAGAATCACCACCAGGTGCTGGGTGTCTTAGTGGCCTTCTACGTGGAATCGATGGCGTACAAAACGCTGTGCGGGTACTTCGGAGTCCCTCATGCTACTCTCAGTCGTGTTCTGAATGCCGCTGAGGATGCTATGGGGCGGGCTCTAGCAGGGTTTTCCCCAGCAAGAATCGTGTCGCCTACTTTGGCCCGCCAGAAGGCATTAGCTCGACTTACTGCAGCTCGGGAACCCATGATGCCGTTTACGTGGGGCTTTCTCGATGGTAAGAATTATCGCGTACGTATTTGGTTTTGCTTGTTTGAGAGCGGGTATGAATCGGCCAGTAACTAACGCGAGATAGGATGCTCTGTATTGTGGTTATGGTGCTAGGTTCTTGAGCCCCCCCCCCCCCCAGACATTCAAAATGTGCATTACAACGGTTGGCTGCATGCGTTTTTCGTGACGGGCACGCTGTGCTTCGGGGCGGACGGCTTGATCGTGTGGTGCAAACATAACTGCCAGGGAGTTGGAGCGACTCTGACACCAGCCTCCAGTTTCGCCAGAAACTCCTGGATGCCGAGTTGAACCCCGACCCTCGTTATGGTGTCGTCTCGGACAGCGCTTTCCCGTGTGGCGACGACATGATCGGGAGAATCTTAACGCCGCTAAAAGAGGGCGATTTGGGGAGGCTTATTCCGTCCGTGCGTCCTGCAGCACAACGCATGTCTGCTGCTATCACCTCAGTGCGCGAACCTGCTGAGTGGGTCATGGGATCTATCGAGAAAGTATACCATCGCTTGTTGCACCCGCTACCTTACGATGTAGGCAAGCGTAAGCAGAGGCTCGACAATTTGTTTCGCCTGTCGACCTACAGGGTGCGAACTCTTGAGATAAGCCAGATTCGAACTACGTTAGTGCACTGGAGAGAAGATAATGCATAAATGTATTGTTTGCTACGCTTCAATCGATCTGCTACAAGTAATTCACCCCAAGCCGCTCTTACTCCCCCCCATCTTCACCACGAACAGCATCATTTGGTCGTGGCGCTGTCGAGCTTCCTCACGATCGTGCGCTAGACGCTCTTCGTAGCGACGGCTGTTCTCCTCCCGCTCTTGTTCGAACCTGGCATCTCGAACTGCTTCGATGCGTCGTAGGGCCTCTCGAGCTTCTCGCAGTTCCTCCTGGCGTCGAGCTTCGAGTACAGCAGCATCAGCACGCCGAACACGTTCATGCTCTTCGCCCTCGATTCGGCGTCACTTCTCGGCTGCTTCAGCATCCGCTCGACGCACTTGTTCGCGTTCATCTCGCTCGACCTTTTCAGCTGCCAAGCGCTCCTCGCGCTCTGCGAGCCTACGAGTCTCTGCAGTTTCAGCCTTTCGCTCGCTGTCATCTCTACAAAAAACCATTATGTAGAAGTAAGACACCCGCCGATAACATCAAACACAGATAAGGGTTTTGAACAAACGTGCGATGTTGCTGGCGATCGGTTCGGGCTTGTACAAAGTTGCGATATGCTTCTCGCGAAGCTGCTAGGCGTTTTCGAGCAGATTCCGGCCAAAGATATTCCTACAGATCGCACAGCTCAGCAATGACAAAGCAGCTCATGATACGCCAGCCACGAACTTACAGGGATTGGCTGCCACTGCGTGGGCGTGATATCGCTGTCGGAGCCTCGCAACGCTCCTCGAGCTGTCATAACGAAGCAAAAATCAGTCCAGCAGCACCTCATCATTATATCTATATTAGAGGCGTACCAACGTGCGCGGACTGGGTGGGCCTCAGCTTGATCGGCTTGAGCACGACCAGGTAAATCTTCAAATGAAAGCTGGAGGCGCGAAACACACAGCGTCTGCGCGCGAAAGTGGGCAGCTTCCCTTGAAGATCCAATTTTTAAAAATCTTTGCTACATGGGGGTTTGCTTTGATCATATAGTGAACACAAGTGTCTTTTTGATGCGGTTGCAAGTTGAGGGGCTGATAACCCCCGATAAACGATGATTAAACGAATTGTTTGATGAGACCACTTTTTGGTCTCATCAAACAATTCAAGTTTAATAACAAGGTTTAGCAACAGTTTAATCTGCCCTACCCCGGGCGCCTTCCAAAACCTACATAAAAAACTTTTATCCCTAATTGGCAGACATAGCAAATCACGATATAAAATTAGAGAAACCCTCGGTGATTAGAAGGCTTAATGCCGCGAGCGAAGACTAAGCGGCACTTATCGGCACTTATCGTAAGTAGGCTTCGCCTGTAAGCGACGAATAATAGCTCGCACCAAGCTAATGGTTTGTGCCTCTTCTGCAGCAAGTTTCTCGCAGCAGCCTGCCTACACTTGACCGGCCTCAAGCGGCTGCAATGTCGGTTCATGATGTATGCACTCTATCGGTCCACTCAGGGGCGTAACTAGACCTTTTTTCTGGGGGGGGGGCACGGGGCTAGGGTTTCGAAAGTAGACTTCAAATTTAGTTGAAGCAGCGCTTCACTGCGTTAAGCGCCACTATCGCGCATTCACCTCTAGGCTTCATGGGGCCTAAACGGCTCAAGGCGGTGAGTATCACCGCGTTCTTTGAGCGTAGTGAGCCCGACATCAGCAGCGAGCAGACCATACCTAAGCAACATGCTGTCCAACAACACGATGTTGCTACAAAGAATGGTCTAGAGCAACAAAAGAATGGAACGGCGGCATGGTGTCAGTTGAACGAAGTACCGCTGGATCCTCGAGAGTGCAGTGGGGTATTGGAAAGTGGCAGTTTCCAACGCTGTTGACCCGCCAGCCCGACAATCAAGTTCAATCAAGGGGCGATCAAGGCGAGGTCAAGCGAGAGACGGAGATGGCTGCTTCTGATTGGATGATGACATTATCCTCGGTAGAGTGACAGGCAGTGGCCGAAGCCTCGTCGGGTCCTAATAGAACCCCGAACGAGGCTTCATGGTACCCACTTTTAGGTACAGATGCAATTAGTTACGTACTCCGGCCGCACTTATTAGTGTAGCCGCGGTCGTCATTTGTTGTGTCCGGAATCGCCTTATTGCGATCGTTCACACTAGATATTTGTATAAGGACATAGGACTCATCATAGGATGGCCAGAACGAGGCCCCCAGGGCCTCAGAAAACTCGGTAATAAAAAGACAGTCTTCCCCGAAAGCCAACAAGGTTCAAGTCCGACTTCGGTAAGTGTAGCTAGCTTATTGTAGTGCCTGGACACGCTCGACTGCGTGTGGATGCCTGTCGGGTAGCTTATCGTGCATTGACCGAGAGTTTCCTTGGCAGCGCCAAGAGTTGGCGTGGCCGGAGAGGCAGGAACGGTATTAGAGTATCGTTCGGTATATATTTGTGGGATTAGAGTATCCCTGAGTGTATTAGTCTACCTACCGAGGTTTTACCTTGGTCCCCCTGTATAAGGCCTAACACGCCGGTACCCTTCCTTTCTGAGGGACCGCAGTGGGGTTGCGCGAAAGCGCTACATAGTATCCTAGCCTTAGCTCGTGGCTAGTGGTACAGGTTTTTGGGTTGACCGAAGACAACCTAAGGTGCACAGAGGCGCTTGCAACCGACCCGGTGTAAGGGATCGTTCCTGGTCTTCAGGTTTTGATCCAATAAGCGCTTACCTTTGCGGGTTAGCGTGTTGTTGGTGTCTCTAATACCTTTTGGTAGAGGAGGATTTTAGTGGAATTACCACACCACAGCAGTCCCAGCGACTTCGTGCGCACCGATCCTGCTGATCACCCCCCGAACTTGTTCCTAATAGACCAGCTATTCTACGACCCGGTTCTCCGTAACGCAGTGCTTCGTACGTACGCTCGATTGGGGACCCATCAGCCTTGCTTGAGCCAATACCCCGCCCGTAAGTTCGGCAGCAAGATGCGCTCTTTTCAGTCGTCTTGGTACGAAAAGTATCCGTGGTTAGAGTACTCTGTGAGCACGGATGCAGCTTATTGTCTATGGTGTTACCTGAGTCGTGAGGTCATGCTCGCGGACAAACAGACTAATGTGTACACAACGCCGTCACAAGGGTTCAGCAATTGGAAAAAAGCGTGCAGTAAGGATGGATTCGCGGCGCACATGGGTGAATCATTTTCGAAGCACGACAGTGCACATGCAGCTTATGTAGAGTTGCTTACAGCAAGGCACGACATCGAGTTATCCCTTGCCCGCGCCGATAGAACGCAACGAGCCCAAAACCGCATGCGGCTTGGCATGGTATTTGATGTTTGCCTTTTTCTCGCTAGACAAGGAATACCATTCCGTGGGCATTCTGAGGCAGTAAGTTATGCATGACAAAAACCTAATTTTTTATGCTTCTGTTATCAATTTGTTTTGCTTGTTTGCTGTATGCATTAGGATATGTCATCAAATAAAGGCAACTTTTTGGAGATGGTTGGCTTTATGATGGAGAAAGTTACTGATTTCTCGAGCGGAATGTCTTCTGCACCGCGCATCGCCCAGTACACGACTCCATTAGTGCAGCAGCAGTTCGTGCAATGCGCAGCGGACTAGGTCCGTGAAAATATTATTGACAACGAGATGGCTGGCAAGTACTTTTCCGTGTTGGTTGACGAGGCCAGCTGCGAAGGCAAGACATAATTTATGTCAATAGTGGTGCGCTTTGTGTGCTCTCGCACGGGACGAATTCTGGGGCGATTCTTTGGGGTAGTTCATGTTCGGTCAACGGGAGCTGCTGATCTTTTCGACGGCCTCATGAACCAGCTTACAGCATGAAACATCCCAGTGCTCAATCTACGCGGCCAAGGATACGAAGGGGCAGCTAATATGTCGGGGGACTACACAGGACTCCAAGCGAGAGTGGGGGGAGAATGTCCATACGCATATTACGTGCACTGCTTCGCACACAGGTTGAACCTGGCCATTGTGTGTGCAGCCAAAAAAAATGGTTCGGTGGTAGAATGTTTTGATGTTGTGCAAAACATTCATACTACGTGTGGTGCCTCTTGCAAACAGAATGGTACGTTAATGGACACAGCGCGTGACGAGAAGGAAAAACTACTGAGAGAGGGCGCTCTGGCGACTGGCCAGGGGCTGAATCAGCCTATGAACACAGAGGCGCTTAGTACTACGCCATGGAATTGTCGTGTGAGGGCCCTAATTCGCGTTAGATCGATATGGATGCCGATCACTAACGTGCTTCGAACGGTAGCTAGTGATGCTGTCGATCCTCAAAAGCGAGCTGATGCTGCTGGAACTCTCGACAAAATGTGGACTTTTCAATTCGTTTTTCATGTAGAAGTTCTCATTACTGTGCTCAAGAAACTTAACGTGCTATCGCAATATCTGCAAAAAAATGATATGGACGTCGCCTCTGCTGCATTGTTAGCGATGCGAATTCAAGAAGAGCTCCAGTAAATGATTGATACGCCTATGCGCAGTGAGGCTGAAAACAGTTTCACTGCTGTATGGATTAGGTGTGTTGGTTTCTGTAGCACACTGCCGGCTAGTGGGGGGATGTTGGTGCCTGCAATGAAGGCGCCGTGGTTTCGGCGAGGATCGCGACACCGAGGCAAAGGGAAACGTGGTGTCCCTGGTGCAGACAACGATACTCAGCAAACCCAAGAACAACATTTCTACGAAGATGTGTACTTGCCGGTTGTAAAAAGCATTCTTCAGGAGCTAAAAAGTCGATTTGGTGTAGATGTTCTTGGTCTTATGGAGCTGTGCGGTGGTCTAAGCCCCAAAAACAATTTTTCATTTGGAATCTCAACGATATCAGACGCATTGCAATGTACTATTACCCCAACGACTTCAATAGGCAGTTCCAAGCGGTGTTTGATCAAGCTGTCCACTTTGGTGCTATCGCTCGACGTGATCATCGCTTCAAAGGCTCAAGTCGTTGGGTGACTTGAGTGCAGCGATGGTGGCTACAGACATGAGGGTTTTCCCGATCTTGTATCGGTTGCCACAGCTCGTGTGTTCTGCCTGTGTCGACTGCAAGCACCGAACGCTCATTTTCTACAATGAAGCGGGTGAAGACAAGACTACGAACTACGCTGGGCGATGAATTGATGTCGGATCTCTTGCTACTTTCAATTGAGCGCGACTTATCTGGGGCCATCAACAGAGATGATGCAATTGATCGATTTGGCACCATCACCGAGCGCCGCATTCACATTTAATGCATTAATACACGTAAGCACTTAGTTAAATTGTCTTCCGCCAATCCGGGGGGGGGGGGGGGCACGCCCCCTCCCCTAATCAGGCCTAGTTACGCCCCTGGGTCCACTGCAACGCTGTAGTTCAGCGGAGTTTTAGGGCAGCGTCTTTCTCACGGAACACCAGTAAATCCCGAAGTTTACTTCATTGTTTTGTAAGATGCATGCATTTTGCGTCCATAAAGGGGCGGTTAGCCGTTCCCTATTTGTCTTTATTGTCCCATCCCCAGACATGACGAACAGGGCGATTGGAAAGTTCGAAGTCCTCAGCTACGCGAGGAATTTCCGCTATATGAACACTATATAAATAAGAGCAACCATCGCGCAAGCCACTGTATAAACTATGAGCTCGCTGGAACTATTTACGCGCACCCTTAACTAGCTGGTGCCTTGGGCCCTAGTCAGCTTCGTCGCTAACGTCTTGCTCGTCGTCCACCCGACGTTCAAACAGATTGAATAGGCCGCACTGTGCGTGCCAATAGCGGCGTCGCTCAAATCTATCGGCGTCGCTCAAATCTATCGGCGTCGCTCAAATCTATCGGCGTCTCTTCGGTGAGCGTGGCAAGCTAAGTGATGTAGACCCTCGCAGCTAGACTTTTGCATGCAAGGAAGGAGATGAGGGGCCCTAATCGACGTGGTCTTAACGTGCGTCCGTGGTTTTTCCGGGAGCCCGCAGCAGCGTCACCGAAACGCGCAACAAACTGTTTTTTCCTAGTTTTGACGCGTCATGCCCGAAAGCGGCAGTCGGAGCTCTGGTAAATGGCCCGGCAGCAGACAGCGACTGTGTTTTGGGCCTATATAGTTATTCTCTTGGACCAAGCCCAGAGCCATAACAGTACACTACCGGTATCCCCAATGCTACTGTATTCCCATTGCGGTTGTATTTTTGTCTGACATTTTCTGGGCGAATCGAAATTTGCTATCGTCGCCACCCGTTTATACAGCGGGGGGGGGGGGGGACTCGTTTTTCAGAAAATGTCGGACGCTATGTCTGACTCTTTACAGGATGATGGGCTCATTGTCTGACAGATTTTGACAAAAGACTGTTGTATGGACACCTCTACCGGTAGATACCGGTTTTCCCGTCAAGATGTGTATATCGGCTAACATAAAGCAATACGTGGTTCGGTAATACCGTCCGATCCATCCCGATAGTAAAGGGCCGCTTCAAACAGGCGAGGGACGAAAAACCGGTATTTGGGTCCGATTTGCCCGGAAAATGTGCTGATATAAGGGCGCTAGAACGAATGTAAACGTTTCGATAAAATACCGTTTGATGCGTTGTTTTGGCCGAAAATACATATACGTAAAGTTGCGCATCGTGTAATCGATTTTGCTTCTTATTGTAGATACTACGCAGGTCCATTGTGTGCCAGGATCAGGAGACACTTCCAGACGTGTGCTCATTTTGTGGGTTATACAGCGTCAACAATAGTCTGCAAGTGCGGGATTGGTTGACGCCCCAGCACCTGTGTGGCAAGTGCTTGAGTTTTGAAGCCTCTCGTTTAGGTACTGTGACGTGAGGCGTGCTGCCAAGGTTGTTTGTCGTAAGTCGTAGATGAACGAAGTGAGGTCACTTCCTTCCTCGTACTTCAGTGCCATCAGATACGATCTGATGAAGTACGGGTCGCCGTGGATGACTGCATCTTCCTACTTGCTAAAGAGAGTCTGATAGATCTCATACGCTATAGGCTTCTCCTTAACCGTGAGGACATGTTGGTCGTCGATGGTCTTGATCAGGAACACCTTGGTGTTCGCTTCCATAAGGCGCAGCTTCTTGGAGCTCAGCTGTTGGCTCTTGGCCTTCAGCTTCTCAGCTCGGCCCAGCTCCTGCTTCTTCTGGGCAGTGAAGGACAGGGCCACGGGAGGTTTTTCTTTCTCCATGTCCACATCGCCGTCATCTCCGCAGGAGTCATCCGAGCTGCCATCAGAGGACTCACTCGATGAGGAGCGCCGCGCTTGACGACGTCGTGACGCTCCAGATGATGAACCGGGTTGAGATATTCGTCTGTGCCGAGGTTGACATCCGCGTCCCCAGCGTAGTCGGCTTGAGTGGCGAAGCCGAGGAGGTGCTTCCTGTCGAGAGCAGCTGTGACGCGGGTCTTCCAGATGATGAAATTCCAGTCGTTCAGGCGAGAAAGGTCGCGGTCATTGGCTTGCGAGGCTATCGTAGGGCTAATGACATGTTACGGAAGCCGAGGAAGTCGGTGTTGGTGTCGATATAGGGAGTAGTTGGTAGATTTGAGAATGAATCCTTATCGCTAGCCTAACATGCATGCCTCACTGTACTCCTAAACCAGCATAGGGCAAATTTTGCGTATTTTTCTTACCTATGTGCCTACCCTCGTCTTTTTTGTTGTTTTCATGTTTTTCCTACTAAATGCATGTTCAATGTTTATGATTTCTTTTCGTGTTTTACCTACATGCATGTTCAATGTGACTTGCTGACCCTCTCGGGTAGCAACCACATGATAGAGCCTCTGGCCTCGAGCAAGCAATCCCGAGCCTTTGCTCCGCATCGCCGCATCGCTCTGGCTTGCTTGCTCAGCAGGCCAGAGGTGCTGGTCATGACAGCGTCTTGAATTGTGCAGTCGTCCTCAATTGTATACAGGGTAGTAGTGATCTGCATGTTAATGAAAGCAAATTGGATTTAGACAAATCCGATATCATATTCAATAAAGTTCATATCTCTCGCGCTAAATCCTTACGCGTCGGGGCTGTAATTCCTGTCAGATGATTTGCTTAAATCGCTGGAAGCCTCGAGTCTCGCAATGGATGTGTTCGGCTCTGCTACCTTGCATCGAGCTCGTGGCGATAGCAGCTTCTCCCACATACAGCCTGTCTACCGGAATGCGTTGGCGGCACGGCGGGCATATCAGGTGTTCCAAGCGTGTATCACCGTAAGCGATCGCATTCATAGAACGAAGGCACCCAAAGCTACAAGTGCGTGAGGACTGAGGGCCTTCAAGAATGATGCCACAATTTTTTTTGTGCAGATGAAACAGGTGGGCGGTGCAGGAATATGATCCACCACAAGCACCTCGTCATCTTTAAAGTCATACCCGTAATATTACGTACCAAATCACTACAAAAGAACGAGTGTAAAGATGATTTCGTTTTGATAAATTACGGCTTGTCCATTTTTATTGCTTTCTTTGGGTCAAAATTACATACCTTATAATACTTCTAGCATCCGACAGCATCTTGCATCCGACAAATGAATTTTAGCCAATAGGACGAAATCAATTGATAAGAGTGGCACTTTACTGTTGAGCACTTCTAGCATCCGACAGTCCTAGGCTTAGCCTAAGTTAGGAATCTGTTGTGTGTACCGTACCTAATATTTGGAACGCAATCATGTCCGAAGCGCGCCATTGTTGTTTTTGGCGCGCCAGCACCCAGGGAGTAAGCGCGGCGAAAATAGAGAGGTTTCGAACATCGCTTTCACTACCCTTACCATCATAAATTTGTTTAAAACACAATTTTTCTGACTAAGTACGGTCAAATTCTGGTGGAACTTGGAAATGTATGGATTGCAGGTCACCATCCTCACCCATTGTCTCTACCATCCGTTAGAGTCTTGCAAACGGCTTGTCGGTGCGATCTCCGCATTGCTAAAGTGGCTATGGCGGAGCCAACAAAGCGCAAGAATTTCTCGGACGAGGAGGCTCTGGCCGACGAACTGTATCGGCAAGAGCATGGCACGGTCATGGAGAGGTGGAATTCCCTCGCGGCGACTTTAGTAGCTTCACCGGACTTCACGAGAAAGAACCTTTCTGGCAAGACGGCCCAGAATCGGATGAATGCGCTGCTAGGTTTGTAATCTTTCTGCTATAACTCATAACTAATTTTCAATGCTAATTCAGTGTAATGCTTTTATTGCTACAGTGGCTAAAAGAAGAATAGTGCGTCGGCGAGACTCTCCGGTGACTGAGGCCCACACGGAGAAGGACGTCCTCCTAAACGAGCTCTTACCAAAATAGAGGACAGCAAGCTGGACAAGGCAGCCAAGAAAAAGATTAAGGAAGAAACAAATGCTCTGAACGAGAGCGCAGGCGAGACAATCCGCCGTCTAGCCGTGGAGCGACTAAAGCGCCAGCGCGATGAAGACCAAGACGATGCTGCAGGCAGTCCGACCAGGGCGAACAAGCTCGCCAAGTTGGTCGACCTTCTCCGTGATCAGAAGGAAAAAGAGCTCGAAGCGCGCAAACAGCAGTGGGAGCAAGAGCGTTTAGACCGCCAAGCGACGGGAAAGTGCTTTATGCAGCTACTCGAGATGCTAGTGAAACGTTCTTAAATCGTTTTCATTCGATGGATAATTCGCAATAAAATGAGTTTTGGAATCCGTCATTTATTGCAAGTATTCTTGTAGTTGTTGCAGCTCAAAGTAGCTACTAATCTGGTTGCCACCCTGGTAGCAGCAAAGACAATTCGTCATCAGCATAGCTACACGAACAAACTTACCTATGGGGCTTAAGCGAAGCTTTAAGTTTTATTTGTAGTCGATAAACGCCGAAAGTTCAATTCAACCGCCGCGCGAACTGAGCTCATCTCTTTGTTGAAGATGCGCTCATGTGTCGTTTGGACGACGCTTTTGAAGCGCGTCACTGCGTACTTGCTGATAGAATAGGCCGGATCGCCGAAAATGGCTTTGCATTCGAATACAGAGTGCCGGCCGAAGAAGTTGAGCAGGGCACTTGCTGCAAATACCGTGGTATCGAGGCGTCGGCCTTCATACGGCCCAAAAAATGTATACATAGACCGTCGGCCGCTGTCAACCCTGGATTTAACACACCGTATTGGTTAGCATTAAAACAGGTACTATCAGTTTACATGTAGCGGTTACCTTGGAAAAGCAAACAGTGGACACGCTTGTGTCCACTGTATACTTGGTGTTGTAGGTTTCCGATTTGCGCCTTTGGCGAGGTGATGGGCGGCAAATTGGGACCTTTGTGCCGTCGGGAAATGCAAAAATGCCTTGGGCGGGACTTCGGCGCTGAATAGCCGCACAGTAGTCATTCATTTTAGCTGTCACCAGCTTTAGGTTGAAGTACATAAGCTCACTGTAGCGATTATCTACGTATTCAACTACAACAACTCTGGGTTAGCGATACATGCAGTAGTAGCAACGTCAGATAAACGGCAAACAATTGCACATACCTGTCCACAGGAAGATCCTACTGAGCGCTGGCGTTGAGCGCCCGAACTTGTCCCTCATATCGTGGAGCCGCCTTGGGTAGGATAGCCGATACAACATGACAGCGCGCGCTTCCTCGGCAACGCAGCGGTCGCCTGCCTCAGTGAACACCGTGTCGGGCATGGCACAGAGACGGACGAGTAGCCGGATGCCGTGGACATCGAACCGAAAATCCTTCACTGCATTCGCGTAGCCATAGGCGCCCAGGTCCAGCCGCACGTCTGGTATTAAGGGACGCTCGGGTCCGTCGAAAAAAAAGACCAGCTTCCTGCATCACTAGCCAGCTCTCTGCCTCGTTCAGAGCGGCTAGTAGCACTAAGAGCTCCAGCGCGTCAGCCTGGGACAGCTGCATGGCGCTTGCCCACTCCTTGATACGCTTGTGACGGCCGACGCTGCTTCGTTGCTTGGTGACGGCTTCTTGTGGCTAAATGTCAGCCATTCGCAATGCTTTTGGTCTTATGTAAGGATTATGTGTCGTCGAAATGTCTCTTAAGTTTGCACTACCCTCGCCCTTACACTCAGACCAGTGATGCAAAAGTGAAGGCAAGGCTCGGTTCGAAACCTTGCTAATGACAAAGGCAAGCATCACCACGAGTTCAAGCGTAGCTCGGAACCCTACTTCGTGAAGCTGGCTGCAATAAACCACTATTGAGACCACAAGAACATGGACGACACGCTCGCAAAGTTCTTTCCTGATGTTGAGGGCAAGTTACGTGAGACCAAGCGCAAGTCAATCTATTTGTGGGAGTCACTGCGGGCTAAGATCGCGGCGGCGAGTCAAACGACAAAGGGCGACCAGCTGAAATTCAGCCGGGATTTGGGGACGGTGATCAGGCCCTCCGACAATTCGACTGCAATGAAATTTAAGTAAATCAACAAAGTAACTAATTGTAGGGAAGTTCTTGGTACGGATACGTACACTATTTCTGTTGACCGCGCAATATCGTACCACTACGGCCTCCATCTCACTTTGTAGCGTTCACTACGTCTGCTACCGTCTTCACACCCCACAGCTGGCGGTTCACCTTGAGGAAAAGAATGGTCTTCAGGTGAACAGGAAGCAATCCTGCGGGAATGCGGAGGTCTACAAAGTGTTAAGACAACAAGCTGCGGCTGGTTCTGTGGCTGCGCCTGGCAGGGACCGAGATTTATAGTACAGCAGGGGGTACAAAATAATGTTTGACGGTACTCGAGGTCTGTTATTGATATTTTTCAAGGTTGCAAAATAAATAAATAATTCTATACAAATATTGCAGTAGTATTTCCACTTCAATGTATTATTCGGAGGGCCTGACGGTGACTGTGCTATCCCCAGATGGGGAGCGCGAGATCGTCACGTGGATAGACGAACTACGTGCAGAAGGCGCCCCTGTCTCGGCCTTCATGCTGCAGCGGAAGGCGCTCGCGATTGCTGCTGGTGAAGGGCTGTCCAAGGATGCGCTTAAAGCCTCGTGGACATTCCGTAAGAGCCATTTGCGTCGTCACATGATCTCACTACGGCGCCACATGCGCCAAGACCAGCAGCCGCCCGCCGATAGCGACGCTGCTCGTGCAGAGTTCCGCGAGAAAGTCCGCGAGCTAATGAAGAAGAATGACGTCGATCACGTTTATAACGCAGACCAGACTGCTGTGTTCTTTGAATACCTGCCGAAGCAGACAATCTCGGGGCGTGGGGAAAACCGTATGGGTTCGCTGCACCGGAAAAGAAAAGGAGAGGGGACTGTAATGCTTCTCAGTGACTCATGCGCTACGCGCCATTCGTGATCGCAAAGGCAAAGAAGTCCGAAAAAGAAGATACGGCAGCGGAGAACAAAGTCATTCGCCACGGGCTTGGCATCGGCATGTGGAAAGAGGTCGTTGGTCTACAAAACCGGCTGGATGTCACCCTGTACAGTAACCCCAAAGGCTGGTGGGACGGCGAGCTATCGTTGGCATTTTTACGCTACCGTGTTGCTAGTCGTCCTAACCCAGACCGGCCGGTATTACTGCTTTGGGATGATCTGGCTGCACACTGGGCAAAGGATGTGCAAGCTTGTGCGGTGGAGCTGAATGTAGTTCTGGTGCCTGTGCCTCCGGGCTGCACGAGTGTGTGCCAGCCCGCCGATATCAGCTGGAACAGGCCCCTGAAAGCTCGTCTACGGGGTCGTTGGTTGGAGAATCTCCAAGCTCAACTCAGCGCTCCTCGCCTCCTTGGTGTTAAGTTCAAGCTTGCAGCTCCGAAGCGAAAGGATGTGACTGAGTAGGTGGTTGCAGCCTGGGAAGATCTCAGCCCGGCAGTTATGAAGAGCGGATTCTCCTGCATTTTCAAGGAGGCATCTGCTACGGAAGAGACAATAAGTGTCGCTCTACCAAGTAAAGTTCTACAGACATCTACTACTGTCGCGGATGCACTGCTACGTTAGGGGCAGCTTGATCGCCATCTTGGAAAGGTGCAAGACGACAGAGATGTAGTTGAGAAGGCCGCAGCGGGCGTATTTGAGGCCATGCCCGACGATTAGTTAGCGGATGAACTAAATTTGTGTTTTGTACATCGTTTGAAAAACTACTGAGTTTTTGTTATTTCAGTTAAGTGACGGTTGGTGAGTTGTCGGATGCTAGAAGTATTATACGGTATACGTAAAGTTAACCATCCCGTTGGCGGTTCCCGGGGGCATTGCGCCCCCCCCCCCTAAGATATGGTCAACCACATTTTAGCCCCTAAAACCACATCCTGTCGCGCACACTTTCTTTCGAGCGTTGGCTGGGCTCGATCCGTCCCTGGGCTTCTACCACATAGGGGGCTTGAGGTACAGTGCCTCCGTCGGTCGCAGCTCCGAACCCGGTACCCAGAGCGCGTTCGAGCCGTGGGGCACGTCGGGGCGAGTGCCTTCCACTAGGGTTTACTTAGTACACCAACTCAGAACTTTCCCGGGGTCTGACGTGGTAATGCGACTCCAGCTGAATAGGCTCATACCCGGGGAACCCAGTCGCTGTGTGAGTAGGAGCCTAGGGATGTAAAAGAAGAAGAAGGCGAGGTCGTAAAAACTAAGAGAACTTGATTTAGTGGGGAAAACATCGAGCCCACCTCGTTTGCTGACAGTTACTTTGTGCTCGTAGTTCTGCTACAAGTGAAGGATAGTTAGGAGTGGGATTATGAGCTGTTGGTAGATTTGAGAGTGAATATTTATCGCTAGCCTAACATGCATGCCTCGCCGTGCTCCTAGACGAGCACAGGGCGATTTTTTGCGTATTGTCTTCTACTATGTGCCTACCATCATCTCTTTGTGCTGTTTTCGTTTTTTTCCAACATGCATGCCACTGTGACTTGCTGACCCTCTCGGGTAGCAGTCACGTGACCGTAGAGCATCTTGCCTCTAGCAAGAAGACTCGCCACATCGCTCTGGCTTCCTTGCTCGGCAGGCCAGAGGTGCTGGGCATGATAGCGTCCTCAATTGTGCAGTCGTCCTCAACGGGTGGCGACGCGGCTGTCTTCATCGCAGCTTGGTTCTCAGTCCAGCTCCTGGGGCGCGTCCGTCGTCGCGCTGCTTGTGTCAGCGTCACTCTCCTGGGGCTGTTCGCAGCGGTGGCTGTGGTAACGGAGCTTCTTGGCCTTGGCGATCTTGCTGCGGTAGCGATGAGTATGATCGCCCACGGTGAGACACGCCTGGAACACCTGTTATGCCCGCAGTGCCGCTAACGCATTCCGGTAGACAGGCTGTATGTATGGGAGAAGCTGCTACCGCCACGAACTCGATGCAAGGTAGCCCAGAGCCGAATACATCCATTGCGAGATTCACGGATTACCACGCCAGCGATTCAGCAAATCATCTGACAAGGATTACAGCCCCGACGCGTAAGGATTTACCGTGAGAGAGTGATTCGGCGTGGGAGAGAGGGACTTTATTTGAATGCGATGATCAGAAACATTGTACATGCATTTAGTATGAAAAAGATTAAAAAAAACTGCACAAAGAGATGAGGTTAGGCACATAGAAGGAAAATACGCAAAAATAAATTGTCTTATTCTCGCCTCTAGGAGCACCGCGAAATCACTGGGGCTTACTCTACTAATACAACATAATACCACTCGGATCCACTTCACTAACAGTTGTTGTTGGCGCAGTCGCAGCGGTCGCAAAGCACTCTGCCCAAGTGCTACCAGATGTCACAGGTCTGTGGTGAGTGTTGGTCGGTCGAAGTGTCGGAGAGTGTTCGTGGTCGAGGAAGTCGGAGAATGAATCCTTACCGCTAGCCTTACCAAATCTTCATGTCTATGGACTGAGAACTCACTTTAATTAGTGAGACGTGCTTACTGCCGGTAAGTGGCTGTAATCTTAGCCAGCACTTAGTCAGACTGTACTGGCGGTTCCATAGCTAACTTCAATTGTGATTTTTCGTGTTGCCCTTGTGGCTAGGGTATCGTGAGAGCACTGAATCGCCGCCCACCAGGGTTCTTAAGTTGGGTTTTAGAATAAATGGGTTTTGGGTATTTTGCACGACACACCCACCCACAAAAATTACAACACGGGTATATTGTGTGATATATAGAAGCAGACAGAACTACATACATTTAAGGTCCATTGACACTACGCCTCACCTCGCAATGGAAGGTGTAAAGTACTGCTCACTATGCGGGAGGACGTTTGCCCAGGCAGCGTCCATGCGTCGGCGCTTGACGCGACAATTCTGCTATACGAACCGTATTCCTGCAGAAGTTACTGCAGAGAGACGGAACCAACGTAATGCCCGCCGCCGTTCACGGTGGCGCCTTCAAGTCGCCTCGGCGCCACTAGCAGCAGGTGCGGCAACAAGACCAACACTTCTTCAAGATACATCTGCTGCTGCAGCGGTACCTGCGACGGCACCGGTGGAACAGCAACCTGCTGTGACAGACAATGACACATGTGTCATCTGTCGCGAACCAATGCGTTACTCTCTCCAGTGCAGGCACCAGCGCTTTTGCTGGCCGTGCATTGCACATATTAATGCCCGCCAGATAATGGCTACGTGGCGGCGTATGCCAGACTTCAAGCTCGAGCGCAAGCTGAACAGGCGGAAATTGCATGTCAACTAAACAACTTTGGCCCTGATTTCGGTGAGAATACCTTGGAGCTACCCAGCCACGGCGACGGCAGTACAAGCGACTATGAAGGCTAAAATGCATTTTTTAAATATGTACTACCCTATTTCATTTAATATTACTTTTGACAGTAGTGGCCAAATCCATAAAGTGCAAACGAAGCACACATTTTATTTGCGAGTAATAAGAGTCTTTGCTTAAGTTTATTTTGTTACTTTAATGAGTTTCTTTCAGGGAAATAGCGAATTTTGGGTATATTTACTCGGATCTAATTATGTCGCCAGCAACAATTGATTCGTATAAAATATAATTTGGGTAGAGTATGTAAAAAATATTAAAATCTGAAGCAAATGCGTTTTCTCTTTAGAACTGTATCCTGACTATCTAGTAGTACTTAAACGCGCTGTCTTGTTTACTGTCTTCTTCGTTAGAGCTTAGTTTTGCCAGATCTTCAAAGTCGTCATATGCCGCGATCTCGTCAGTTTCCATGTTCTACGCGTTGGAGAGGATGAATCCCAACTTCTCCACGCTCCCTTCCTTGAACCGGTTGCACATTGTGGACTGGATAAACTTGTGGGTTGAAAAGTTCAGCTCGGCTGCCGTGCTGGAACACTCCGCAGCGGAGCCACGGGTTGTTCGTTGGTGCAGCAGTGGGGAGCCGCTCAATCCACCCCTGAACGGCCACCCGGTCACCCGTCACACCCTCGAGCTCCCTCAAACCTTTGTGTAAAAATGTCTGGTACCGCAGAATCTCCGCAGTCACAGCATCTTCAGGATCGAATCCGTGCCAACTAGGAATGAAATCCACAATTTTCATTCGTTCGTTGCCATACCGCGGGCCCAGCATGTAGGAGACGGCCTGGGCATCTTCATACATAAAGTCGAAGCGCTCCTCCAAAATACTTGAGTTGAAGCTGTACTCCCCGATAGGCATCGGCATGTCGTTGTACTTCTTTGGGACATCGATGTGGACGAGAGCTCCCCTCGAACTGTTTCTGCGCCGCTGATATTACACACAGCAGCGCGATCGCTCTCTTCAACTGGGGGACAAAGTCACAGGCTGTGACCACATCATGCGCCATGCGTCGCTTCGTTTTTTGCTCCTTGGACTTCGCCTTCATAAACTCTCGTCGAGTCATCATTGAACCGTGCTCAACCGTCCCCGAACCGCCCCGTTATTACTCAAAATTGCTCAAACACGTGCTGAACCGTCCCCATGGCTACTCAAAATTGCCTAAATGCATCTGTGGTAGATATTAAAATCCGTCCTATTTCTCCCACCACCCTCGGGTCGTTTATCACCCTATCCGCTTGGCTGAACACATGGGTTCTTTAGAATCCTACCGCCCACCGGAACCGGAGCTGATCGGCATGTTTATACCCCAGAGAGTCAGCCATCGCATCGAGGCGGACAAGGCCAGAAATGACCTCTTCAAGCACTAAATCATACCGCATCTTGAAGGTGCTGCTCAAGCACGCGAAAACCTTAGGTTGTCGCTGGACACGTCAAGTGGTGACGCTGAGGCAGATTTGCTTCGTGTGCAGCGTCGCGTGGGTCTCCAACTGCAGCGTATTCCTCATGAGCTTGACATCGTCGACGCGGACGCGTCATCGGGCAGATTGGATTTGCACACGTCACAGACCTGGAGCCTACCACAACGCATAACAAGCCAATTTTAGGAAGTATGATAGGTTAAAGTTTCAACCGATTTTCTATTTTACATTCTTTTAGTCAGTGCGCGTAAAAGTAGGTTGCCCCAACTGGTTTCAAGTTTCGAAGGTACATACGCAAGTACGAAAATTTCACGTGTTCAAGATGGCGAATCCAGCCCAACTCATGCATAGCATGTTGGCGGCCATGTAGAACCAGACGGAATTATTCGACGAGCTACGCAAGTCAAGGCAGCTGTCGGAACTCAAGCTGGACGGATAAAAATGCTCAGCTACGGGAAGACGCTCAAGGGATCGTTCTAACTCTCAAGTGAAACAAATATTTCAAGCTAGAGACAAAAGTTAGTTTTGGTAGCGTTAGTTTATCTAATGAAGTCGTAGAATTGTCCAATCGTTTTTGACGGAGCGTTGCTGTTTTCAGTGTTCCGTATGGCTTCTAGAGCCTATGTAACGCTTGGGGCTCGATTCTCAAATTTTATCTTGTAACACGCTACGACAAAACAGCCAGCATGATACCCGATGCGACATCAAAGATTGATTGTGACGTCTTTAACCCTTGCAGGCTGTACAAATGACAGACCATCTTTCCGCTCGAGTGCTAATGGCTATTCAGTGTGAGGATGTGGAGCACTTCAACCGTGCGGGCAGGTAGGATATCACCTCGGCATGGTTTCTTCGTTTGCTTTTTTCTTTAAACCCTTGTTGAGCGTTGGCCTAGTCAAAGACCCACAAATTCGTCGCCGATTACCTGTAGTGTTTTTGGAGCCTTCGGTATTATTTTGCGATAGGCTCTATCAACGTAAAACTTTGGCAATGGGTGCATGGTACGCCTGGTTGCAATTTTTATACGTAGACTTGTATACCGTTGACCGACAAAAGAAGAAACGTCGTTGACAAAACTAATGCAGTTTTTGGACAAAAGGTTTGGAACAAATTGTATTAGTTTTGTCGTAAACCTATTCAATTGCGGAGTAGGGGTACAATGCGTGCGCTGACTAGAATGGCGTGCAACTACAGTGGTAGTACCGCGCATTTTTTTCAGACTCCAAATGGAACCTTTTGTCCAAAAATTGCATTAGTTTTGTCAAGGATTGCACTACTTTTGTCGGCCGATGGTACCATAAAATGTAGGACGGCTCGCGATTGGGCGAATGTGTTTGGGGAGCTAATTATACGTTCTTACATGGGTGGAGCACACTAGTTTCGAGACTAATTCAATGCCAACAGCTGCTATCAGCTCCTAAGATCCTTCAGGCATTTTTGCAACACGTTTTACCGGATCTGCGACACCACCGTGGTTCAATCTCCCAACTCAATCTTGATGAACGGTCCCAAACATACATACTTCTCCATCTCCCTCACCTCGAATGCAGGTCTAGCGAGCGTGTGGTAACTGTAAACTTTTCACCAGTCGCGAGGCGTCTGACTGACGTGGATTGATGTGGAGTGTTGTAAAATGTATAAAACTTATTGATAGATAGGAGTTATAGACATTTGTAAGTTATCACGTAGGCGTTTGCTCTTCCGCTGCCCCTCCTATTTCTCTGTATACCGAAGACGTCGGTAAATCTTGACGTTGTCTTTGTTTCTTCCAACATCACATGCCGATTATCATAAAACTGGGTAATCCCGTTTTGGGATAAGAAACCCAAGGTCTTTCTCCGCGCACAACTCGTAAAGACACCACTTCACGCCAACCAAATCGCACGTCCAGGGCCCGAAGTAACGGGCGAATCAGTCGATCCCAGTGACTCCGTTTTGCGCTATGATTGACGAAACTACTCCATCCCACCCCAACGATAGTGTCCGCAAGTTCGGTAGATGACCAGTCGGGATTTTCATCTTGACAACGAACCTGCTAATGAAACCCCGCTAGGGGTTCACCACGATCAGCTTGACAAATCGCTGTTTTAGATACCACCGAACCCGTAGCGAGGATGACGGCATCTATTGGGCGGCAGGGTATAACTGGGAGCAAGGTTTTAGTATAGCTTCTCGAGTTTTACGAAGTTCTGCGTCTCTGTGGCGAATCTAATGCATATATATAGAGCTCAACCTTCTCTCCACTGATTATGTCTTCCACTAAGGCCGCTTTGAAGGCTCGAATGTACGCATCCCAAACTGCAACCTTGCCACCGAGCCACAATAGCTACAAGGACGACTGGAATGCTTTCATGACGTAACGACCTGAAGCCAAATTTTAGCTCCTGTCATTATTACCTTAATTTGGTGGCGCAAAAATTGAGAAATTTTAAGCTTACTTCCATCGATTTTGGTGGTTTCCCACGCGTCGACATCATTCATCATCCAATTACACCTTTTTGTCGATGTCGTCTTGCCATACCTACAGCCATTGCCGCTGAGCGAATTTCCGCTCAACTACCTACGCAAACGTTGGCGACTTGCCCAAACAAACCAGAATAGTTGTCAATGACCAAACCCTGTTAGGATCGAACTGTTCACTGGAATCGCCCCCCCCCCCCCC